>NC_085087.1:4958008-5018008 GCF_963422355.1 Corticium candelabrum | reverse complement strand
GGCTATCTTGACATCGTAACTCCGCCTCTAACTAATTAGTATACAACCTATTAAGCAATTATGGAAAACCCGCATTCTTTAACTAATATCCCGGATATTCTTTGTTCTTGTAGTCATGAGCCAAGCGTCGGAATCTCTCGCGACTTCAGTGTACCATTCAGAGCGAGTCAAGTGCCTAGAAATGTTCTACGGCGAAGGATTCATAGGCTCTGAAGTTGAAGCCAAATGCAAGGTATCTACTCGATGAGCTGCAGCTCAAAAAATGGCCAAATAGCTTGAACGCATGTTAGTGGCAAGCGACGCTGCGATGAGAGAGTCCGGTTTGCAATATATCAAGACCTGAAATACATTTTCTGCCAGCTATTTCATTAGTATCGTGCATAACTCTCTTTCTCTGCATGATTTGTAGGGGTCTGTTGAGCATCTTAAGCTAAAGGCTGGAGACTCGATTCTAGATGTTGGTGCAGGATCCGGAGGTTTCGCTTTCTATCTTGCAGAGGTAATAATTCAGTAATGCAGTGTTCTCCACAGAATCTTTTTGCAAAGAGCACGTGCTAGAAGAACACGTGAGCGCGCGAGAGGATGTCAATATGGGCTGAAACTGACATTAGCTAGCAATGACATTACCATTGTTTAGGTCAGTTGACCACGCAGTGTTACCTAGTGTCCGTCGCAAGTAGACGGAAAGGATTAGAATCACATTGTTGCTAGAGGCGTCACCAGCGGCTCAACAGGTGACTAGGGCGGCCGATGGTGTAGGCGGCAGAGGCGGAGCAGTGAGAGGCAAAAGCATCCCAGCGGACGGCAAAGGGATGCCAATACGGCTAAAGATAAAAGGATTCCTTAATATACTGTACTCCTCAACGCAGACGTTGCGCTATGAACCACGATAAGGACACGCATTGCCGTGCCATGCCAGAAATGCGACTTGCTTTACGCTAATTAATTAACCACTCGTACGGTATTCGTGGGCGCCTCGCGTTCGTGAGTAACACGTCAACAAAGTCTTCAGACCGTCTACTGAAACGCCGAGTCCTAGCTAGACAATACGTATTTGTTGCAACCCTAGCTGTCATGAAAGCAAACATGCAAACTTCCTAGTAGTTTAGCTAGATTACGTATATAGGTCTGGTATAGGTAGTCGTCGTTTTGCGATCGTGATCAAGACAGTTGAAATGTACAGTCTAGGTATGCACTCGATTCCGTTGTAACGACAGTGGTATGGTATGTACTGACATAGAACTCGATATCGGCAAACTTTGACAATTCACAGTGTTAGATGCAGCACAGTGTAGTAAAAGATCGATTGTACAGTAGTATGGGACATGTGAATAGTTGACTGTAGGTGGCTTTCAGCTAATGAAGGTGTTTCTTGGTTGTCATGTACACAATCCCTAAAATACAGTGTTAGATGCAGCACATTGTAGTAAAGAATTGATCATACTGTAGTATGGGACGTGTGAATAGTTGACTGTAGGTGGCATTCAACACCTGAAGGTGTTTCTTGGTTGTCAAGTACACACAATCCCTAGCTACAATACAAAAGGATGGGGCGACGAAAGTTCATGAAGCTTTTTCGTCGCCGTTTGCTCACTAAACGAATCGTTCTTAGACACATCTGTAGTCGGACACGAAAACGATGTTTTAAGGTAGGTCCTATCATAAAATGTGGTCGTGAAAAGGAGAAATTTGTGTACACACACATACACACACACACACACACACACACACACACACACACACACACACACACACACACACACACACACACACACACACACACGAACACACCAAGAGCTTGATGGAGAGCCATATAGGACCACGCCCCTTTTCGTTGTGCGACCCGGATTAGGAGCCTCGCTCCGCTAGGGAATTAAGTGTAACCTTAGTAGTCTCGACATCCTTGACTCTAGTCTCGTGTGGCTATTGTAAAATTGCTGAGGTTTGC
Organism: Corticium candelabrum; assembly: GCF_963422355.1. Classification (NCBI taxonomy): domain Eukaryota; kingdom Metazoa; phylum Porifera; class Homoscleromorpha; order Homosclerophorida; family Plakinidae; genus Corticium; species Corticium candelabrum. The sequence continues at coordinate 5,016,060 of NC_085087.1, read as the reverse complement.
GTACGGTGTCCTGCTTCTTTATAACGCTATTGACATTTCAATATCAGTGTCACGAACAGTCAGTCCTTTGCAGTAGGTTCAATTGTGGCACCTTGCAATAACTATTCGTGCTGAGAGCAGATTTACATCTTGGTAAGCAAATTACAGTTAGGTAAATATACCCATGGTTAGGTACCCATTGTTAGGTAACCATTACCAGGTTAGAACTGCTGCGTTCACACTGGCAAATCTACAAGCCATCTTCTATTAGCAACTAATCGTTATCATTAGACATCAAGGCGCGTTTGCCTCTCTTTTAGCGCTTACATTGCACGTGGAACTTCATTACGGACAACACCTCCAAATTCTTGGCACATTGCAGTGACATCTTAGTCGCATGCGTAGCCAGCCCTAGCCAAGGTCTAACCAAGATTTAGCCAAGATTTGCTTTTACGTGCACAACTTTAGTGGTTTATTAATTAACTAGCTAACTTAGCCACGGTTGGTGGACTGGTGTGAATCCACTCTGCAGGTGTGTAATAATTATGGTATGTGTGCAATAACTGCAGCTGTATGAGTAAATTTAAAGTAGTCGAGCACTGCGCCAATTACTCATTATTGCAGTGCCGTCCACAAGAACGCTCACAGGGCACATGCCATTAGTATGCAGTGAATGTGACAATGTCACCCTAAGTGTGACCGCAGCCTTAAATGGCGTGTGGCATCTACTTATCAAACGATGTACACACTACTATACACTTGTGCAGCCACTTATCACACGTATATTGCCTTCACACCTGGTGTTCACGTGTGATACTCGCAAGTACTGTGTACTTAGATACATAGCAATACATGTCAGCTACGTGCTCGTGAATCACGTCGACATTGCAGACAACTAAAATTTGTTAGCTAGAATTTTTTGCGAACAAAGTTGTCAAAGATAACAACACATGTGGAAACATTGCTAAAAGAAAACAGGGCAACACTAAGCGTGGCATAGTAAATGCCCAATTAACGGAGTGTCCCTCTCCTTTCAGAATTTCTAGGGAGAACACTGATAACACTTAGTATTTAGTACTTTATGATATACAATAACACGATAGTTTTGAAATATCAATTTGTGTAATTGTAGCTTTTATCTAGGGACTGAAATGTTTGTCTAGTAATCCACTGCTTTTAGCGCGCGTTACGCTAGACCATTTTAAGTAATTTGACAAAAAGCCTTTAAAAATTTTATGTATGCGTGCTATATATATAGCGAACTACTAGGAAGTTTGCATGTTTACTTCCATAACAGCTAGGGTTTCGACAAATACGTATTGCCTAGCTAGGACGCGGCGTTTCAGTAGACGGTCACAAAACTCCGTTAGACGTGTTACTCACTAACGCTATATTACGTATATAAGGCTGGTATAGGTACTGTAGTCGTCGTATTGCAATCGTGATCAAGACAATTGAAACGTACAGTATAAGTATGCTCTCAGTAACGTTGTAACGATCGACACTGGCATGGTATTTACTGACATAGAAATTGATATCGGCAAACATTGACTATTAACAGTGTTAGATGCAGCAGAGTTTAATAAAGGACTGATCGTCGTACGGGACGTGTGAATAGTTGACTGTAGGTGACATTCAGCTAATAGAGGTGCTTCTTGGTTGTCAAGTACAAACAATCCCTAGCTACTATACAAAAGGATGCGGCAACGGTATTTTATGAGGCTTTTTTGCCGTCTGGTCACTTGCACGAATCGTTTCTATACTGACCAGTAGTCGGACACGGAAACGCTATATATATATATATATATATATATATATATATATATATATATATGTATGTATGTATGTATGTATGTATGTATGTATGTATGTGGCTCAATTGGTTAGAGTGTGCAGTTGGAGATAGAAAAACATCCGGGACCTTTGGGTCAGAGTTTGAGTGCGGGAGGGTCACATACATAAGTTCCCTTGGCCAAGGAACTAACATACAATTGCCTCTCTCTTCGGAGTGTCAGGTTCTGTCCAAGAAGCAAAGAAGAAGTTACATATAGACAGTGACTGCTGATAGTGTTTCAATTGTATACTAGTATCGTAGAAAGTATCGTAGAAAGTATCGTAGAAAGTATGGTAGAAAGTATCGTAGCAAGTACTTAGTAGTGTCTGCAGTAACCTGGGCCATAAGGGTCCTTGTAACAAAACAAAAAAATGTATGTATGTATAACGAGAGCTGCCATATAGGACAATGCCCCTTTCTGTTGTGTGACCCGGATTAGAAACCTCCCTACACTCGGCAACTAGACTTCGACGCACGTCTACAAGCAATGAAAATCTGAAACAACTTTAGAGTAATAAACAATGTGTAGTCTGTACACAATTTTAACTTAGAAGGCGTGGGATATTGCTCAATTAGACTGTTTATGTTTTCTAGTTAATATGTCGTCTTCAATCTAATATTTTTATTGCAGAACGTTGGCGCTGTTGTTACAGCCGTCGACTATTGTACAAACCTGGTAGATTTGTGCAACGAACGATGCAAGGAGAAAGGTCTTTCTGACAAGGTAACTAAAGTATAGAATTTAGGGTAGTCTTGATTTTTATTATGTTTGGAATAGATTACGTTTCTAGCAAGGGACATGAGAACCATGCAATTTGAGTCTGAAAGGTTTGACGCAATTTCTTTTTTGGGCAGTCTTATTCATCTAAAACGTGGAGACCATCTTTCCATCTTCAAAAACGTTAAAGTAAGTGAGTTCAAGTGAGTATGGTATAACTGAAACGTGTAATAAAATACTGTAGCAGTTACTACATCAAAAAATTCAGTAAATGGTTAAATCATGAGTCAAATATGGTATTTCTACAACTTTATCAACAAATGAGATTACAATATTTTACTGCAAAGAGTTCAGGACTTGCTATCGGTTGCTGTGGAGTTTAAAAGTTCAATCCAAAACATAATTTGTTTGCATCAGTTACAGTTACAGTACACCTTCAGATCTCTCTTACAGAGATATTTAGAGTTTCAGTTGAATTTCTTTAATAGGCCGGTGTCAGTGCTTATGTAATAATTGATTTAAACTAGATGCTATAATAATTATAAGACAGTTGGTGTTTGATATTTAGACTTAATTGACATTAACTAGATTTCAAATTTTTTTTCTAGCTTCTCAATTTTTTTAGTTTTTGGCTTGGTTTACAAAATTTTAATATATATATGTATTGGCTCTATTATGTTTACATACATTAAAATACGGAAATTATAACTATATTACAGCAAGTCAACAATTTACAACACTTGCAAGGAGATTAGTAATGATTGCTGTGTTTTCTGCTTCTTTGATTTTAGCTGCCCTAGTTTGGCCTTCTCTTTTGGCTGCATTTGACAATGCTAAGTAAGAAATTTAATATAGCAACTAGGGTTTTCCCAAGGCATCCTTAAGCCGGGCGGGCCGCCCGGTTTAAAATAGGCGTGGTCGCATAATTTCAAACTTGAGCCTTTTGTTTAGATGTTCAGATTGTCGCAAGACTTAAGCTGGATTTACAATATGTAAACGCTTGAGCGTCGCGTCGCGTGCGTCCCGTCACGTTGTCTTGCGTGGGAGTGGCACGTACGCGTCACAAGCGTCGTACCATTCACAATACGATTTCAGCGCGCCGTAGACGTCGCTGCCGGAATTATTAAACTGACCACTCGCGCTTCGATTTTCTACTAGCACAACTCTGCCGGAACCCCCAACTTGCTCAAAATCATTTTCTACGCGTTCTCCCTTGCACGCGGGTCTTTGTACATCTTGCAGTTGATCATCCACAAGCAAGGATAGCTCCCTACACAATCTATAGACCGCTCAACGTCGACTAAAGCGCCGAAATCAATAATCATTGCTCACTGAAGCCAAACGTGCATTTATAGTTGGCTGTGATTGGTCGAGATCAAGGTGCTACTTCCGACGCGACGTGAACAGTTTCCGGTTCGACGCTCAAATAGAACCTGGTTCTATTTGGACGCGTCGCGTCGCGTCGACCACTTGCAATTTAAATTTGTACTACGCGACGTGATGCGACGCGACGCACGCGACGCGACGCTCATGCGTTTGCATATTGTAAATCCAGCTTTACGCACATGCGAGGGAACGCACCTGACTCGACACAATGCATGCGGGTAGGACTGCAAGGCTTTTCGCACGATAGTCACGGGACGGACACGTGCTCCAGTTATAGTCTCACGTAGCCAGTTAGGCTTCAGTCATGAACGAAAGGCTGCTACGGGCACAACAAAGTTTACTTCCTTTTCCGGTCTGAGTTCTGGTGAGCCGTTTGCTGTGCCTGATAAAACAGACAACGACTGTCCACCTGCCAAGGCTTCGAAGCATAGACTCGCTTTTGATGTTTCGTGGCAGGAGAAGTTTTCTTGGATACGGTATGTGTGTGATCCAGCTAATGAGACAAACAGTGAGGGCATGTACTGTACACTTTGCCAAAGACACAACAAGTCATCACGCCGAATGGTGTGGATCGCTACACCCTACACGAATTACAGAAGGGATAAAGTGACGAAGCACGAAACGTCGCAATGCCACATGGACGCCGTACCGGCCGAATCAAAGGCTGCAGATGCACAAATTAGTGGAGGGATTCGAACAGCACTGGATCAGCAAGTGTCAATGAAACGCAAAGCAGTAATTGATGTATTAAAGTGATTGTATTGGTTGACGAAGGAGGAGACTGCCCCTCACACCAAGTTTGGTTCTCTACTGCACCTTGCTAAGTCTCTAAGTTGCTTCTATTTGTCCGAGCTAGAAGTAGCCAAGAATGCAAGTTACAAATCACACCGGATTATTGATGAATTCTTGACACTTATGTCCAGCTGCGTGGAGAAAGACATCCTTGATAAGATGCAATGCAGTCCAGCTGTTAGCATATTGTGTGATGAGTCAACAGATTTGGCTAACGTAAAGCAGCTGGTTATATTTTCTCATTTTCTCTTTGCTGGTCAGTTTCAATCCTGCTTTTTGAAAGTGACTGATTTGTTAGATGGCAGAGCGGAGACCATAGAAAAGAAGCTAGTTGATGTCTGCATAACATGCCAAATTTCTTTGAATAAAATCCCGCCGTTTGGAAGTGATAGGGCTGCTGTGGAAACAGAAAGATGTACAGCTGTGGCCAAGAGATTGAAAGCCCACAATGCTGAGATGATATCTATTCATTGTGCTGCACACAGACTTGCTCTTGCAAGTTCACAAGCAGCTGCGAAAAAGACCCTACCTAAAGAAATTTGACAGTCATTTACGTCAGTTTTCTATTATTTTGACAACAGCTCAGTCCGAGAAGCATCTCTGCATGAGATTCAGAAACTGATGGAACAGCCCATTCTCTGCCTCAAGAAAGCAGTTCACACCAGATGGCTTTCCCATGATCAGGCAGTTACTGCCATTCGTCGCACTATGCCTTCCTTGCTTGCTATTCTTGAAAAACAAGCAGCAGAGAAGAAAGACTCAGTTGCTAAGGGTTTACTCAGTGCCATGACTTGCTACAAGTTTGTTGCCACCATCTATCTTCTAAGTGATGTGTTACCAGGGCTTACAGCATTGAGTTTGGTCTTTCAAACAGAAGATGTTGATATCTCTCTTATTCAGCCGCATGTCTCTGCAAGAATTTCTGCCCTTAAGCTTCTTCGCAATTAGAATGGCTCGTACATGCAGAAGCTTAGTGGTGTTGTGAGAGAACTGTCTACCCAGTGACAGTTTAGAATTCCAGTTACTGAACAACTGAAGACTTCTTTTCAGACGAACATGCGTGAGAAATATATCAACTCATTAGTTGTCAATCTCGAAGAGCGATTTTGAGATGCCTGTCTGTTGAAGTCTCTTTCCACGCTCTTTGATCCCAAATAAGCAGTGGCTGTGCTATTGAAGACGCTTGACAAATTGAATAGGTATGGTGAGGAGCAGTTGACAGCAATAGCTGAACACTTTCAAGCTTCAGTAACAAAAGAGAAACTTGAATCAGAGTGGAGTACGTTTAAACATGTTCTGGTTGACAATTTCAAACACAAATCAAGCAAGGGTGTGAAGTTAATCTTATCTAGAAATTCGTCCTTATCTGTCCTGTATGAGACATTATCAATGCTGGCCAGTATCACTTTAGTCCTTCCTGTATCGACAGCAAACTTTGAACGAGGATTTTCTATCATGAAAGAGAATAAAGAATACAGCCAAGAAACAATTGAAAACAGAGACACTGGACAAGATAATTCGACTCTCTGTTGAAGGATCTAAATTTGATGAGTTTGATTTTGAGCAAGCAGCCCCCCTCTGGGCCTCGCGACAAAATCGAAGAATTGACATATAAGACATTCTTCAAGTTTCTACTAAATTTACGACCAGATTATTTGAAAGACTTAGTTACTCTGCTTTACTAAGTTTAGCTGAGATGTTTAGGTATTTTATCTTAATTAATGACGTTGCAACTTGCTGTTGTCACAGTTGAGAATAACACAGTTACTCCACCCTTTCTCCACCTGTTCATTGTGACTGAGTCACGTGACTAATTAGTAACTAATCACGTGAATAATTAATATTAAAACCGCTGTGTTCAAATCCAAGCATGGGGAAACCTTGAGATAGCAAAAGCTTTGTGCACGCGTGTTTTTTTAGGATTATCCTCGTTAATATAACAATTAAGCATATTGAGAATATGGTTGACAAGCGAGCAGGCACAAGCGCGCGCGCGTACGCGCGCGCGCGCACACACACACACACACACACACACACACACACACACACACACACACACACACACACACACACACACACACACACACACACACACACACACACACACACACTGTTTGCATCTAACTTGTTTTGCTATAGAATTGGTTGAAGCCTGGTGGTCGAGTGCTAGCTCATGACTTCGTAACATGTGATTGTCCCGCAACATCAACACAAGAATTCAAAGATTATCAAAAAAGGTTACATTTTAATGACGTCACGGTTGCTGACTACGAAGAGGTATAAAGCAATCACGTTTATTCTTACTGGAATGTATTTAATTAATATAAACCAGATATTTGAAACGGCTGGTCTCCGATTGCTCCAATATCAACCAAGAAGAGAATTCTACATTCAAGACACTACTAAGAGACAAACCAAAGCGAAAGAAAACTGGAACGAAATACTTAAGGTCACCTGCTCTGACATGGAATCTAAAAACAAAAACCGAAATTGTGTGTGTATGTGTGTGTTGGTGTATGCTTCACTATCTCTAGGTTGTGTCTAAGGAGACTCTGGAGCATTGTTACAAATTCTTTGCAGAAAAGCGTAAATGGGCCGAGGAAGGTGCTCTGTTCCCATGTATCTTTCTAGCTGAAAGACCTCGTGATATGTAGACCGGTTGACCACGTTTCCTGTAATGGCATCTAGTGACCACGATTGTTTCGCTCATGCTACTTTGCGCTAGCTTAGTGTACGTATACTCAGTTCAGGTATTAAAATTATGTGTGAAGTTGCGTCCGTGGTGTCGACGCCATAGATTGGGATGGCCGCCTGTTCTGTTTCGTTTCGTCTTCTCTTGCTAGATGTGCGAGTAATTATGATATACAAGTATCTTGATTTGCCCTACTTGTACGTCTATAGACCGTAACAGATCGGCTGAAGGTGATCTTGTTTCGTATCAGAAGCTAGTAACGCCTCTAGTAGAGATTTCTACTAAAACAGTATGATGAATGGAAGAGCTATCTGCTCAATAACAACTGCAGGTCTCTAGTAAATGTAATTGGGATATTTCGTTCTTGAAGTTGGTTTTAGTCTCTAATTCGGAAAATTTGGAGAAAGCAAATGTTGAAGGAAAACACTACACACGGCAAAACTTATCCTCAAGCAAGAATTAGCGTCAAGGAGATTTAGGTTGTATTAATAAGTTAACTTAATTAGAGAAAGAACAGATATCTCTAGACAATTCTCTCTACTTCTTTATCACTGAAAATACTGTATACTCTAACTGTTAGATAGACGAACCAGTTTAACTGAGAAGGAGGCATACAATGTTAGCTTACACGTGACTGGACACGTGAAAACTAAGTTGAGCATGAGAAGAGACCGTACTGACGCTTGGATCTATGTAAAAGATTTGTTTTTTGGAACAACTTTAATTAAATTAAAATCTGTGGTTTAGTCAGTTAAGCAATTAATGACAATCTAAACACGAAACCAACATATTTGTCTATGTTGTTAAGTAAAGGATTGTTGCAGTGCAAAAATTAAAAATTATTTTTTAGCTAAATTAAAAGATCTATATACGTGTACTTTAGAAAAAATAAAAATTAGGTTATTTAAGAATATACTAAGAGAATGAGAGCAGTTGAAAGTTTCTTCCGTTTTTCCATTTTCGGAATGGGGCAAATTAGCGCGCTCACGTCTTTGGAACACCCTATCCATTGTTGTGATACTCGAGTATGGTGCGGCATTGTGTAGCAGCAGGCTGCAACAACTCTATAGTCAGTCTGGATTTAGTGTATTTCGGTTTTCAAAAAATCCACAATTACATAAAAGTTGGGAAAAACCTGTTCGACGAGCAAGAGGCGGCTGGGAAGGTCCAACAAAGCACAATGGAGTTTGTAGATGTCACTTTGAAGAACACTGTTTTGCGATATCGTTGTATTACACACACTCTTGCGCTGTACTCATAATTTTGCAGTAACCACAATCACACGTACTGATGTCCCGTAACAGCTGTCGGCAACTTCCGCTTCTGCACAATATGACTTACTAGCCTCGCGGGCAAGCCTTCCTCAGTGTTCACTGTGCGAGCTCATGCGCTGTCCGCCTGCTTGCACTGGAGAGGAGATGCTTGAGCCACAACTGCTTGTGCTTGTTCCGGCTAAAGCACCTCCTCTCACGTGCTCGTTCCGCCTCCTCTCACGTGCATGCAGGCGAACAGCACGTGAGGTCGCAAAGTGAGCATAGGCTTGGCTCGCGAGACTAATGACTTTACCACGTGCACGACGTGTCAGACAGCCGTTCACTGTGGTCGTCAACAAAGGCAGATGAGGGCAATTCATTAGCATATGAACTGTCAGCGATTGGCTTAAACGTATACTGTTCCACAGATCCAAAGTCTTCTACTGTGTCTTCAGATGACGATGTCGACGGACTGAGAGATTGCTCTCCTGCGAGCTCCAGCACTTCGCTCAACGAAGAGTCCGACGACGACGAATCCTCTGAATCGCTTTCGGAATCCCTAAACGTAGCAAGATCGCTCCAACGTGCCGTTTCTGAACCACCTCCATAATAGCTCTACTCCGCCTCCACTGACGTCAGTGTGCTAACACCACCCCATTCCCGAAATATTTTTAGGAAGTAGATTTCGACTACTCTCTTTCTCTCCAAACCCGTGCTAAAATCTAATTTTATTTTTTATAAAGAACACACATGTAGATCCTTTAACTTAGCTCAAAAAATATTTTTTATTTGCACTGCAGTAGCCATTTAAATAATAATTTTGTTGGCAATTAATTAATAAATTAAAATTAATTGACTACTTTGACACGCTTAGTTTAGAAAGATGAAATTTTTTATATATTAAGTTAACTGTTTGCATTTAATATCGGAAAGAAATTAGAATGTTGCTTATGCAATGAATGAGGAAGATGATACAAAGCTGAAGATACTGCTTCAAGACTCGTCGTCACACATAAACTGTTTAATATTAATTACTGCACGTTCCTCACTTTTTGGGGTGTGTAAGAACGAAGGTCACTCTTGTGCACAAACAGCCCATCATTTTGAAACTTGATGTGAACCAATAGCGTTACATCCAAACCACAACATGCACACTCAAACCCAATCGTATCTAGAGAGAGTGTTTTCACACTCCCCGCCTATCTATAGACCATGGCCACTCCTCTATGACTGCATGTGACGCAACTATATCTACAGCGGCTATTGTTCTCTCGATTTGCCCTACTACCACTACAGCACATGTGGTTCTAACCATTGGCGACGTCGGCGTAAGCAGAACCAGCAGCTCAACCACTAGAACTTAAATCTAACTGATAATTGCAGTGCCACTTCCTGTCATGAGACATTCTGCTGATTGTCTGACTGTAGCCACTGCGCATTTACCATACAGAATTCCAGAGAACGTAAAGGTTCCTATGACGCAAACGGCAGTCAAGAGATAGACACATGAATGCAACTATTTTAATTTCGCTAGATCCTGTGCTGGGGTAGGAGTTTCGACACAAAAGCTTTAATTTTATATACGCCAACTTGGTTTTCTTCGTTCTCGATCTTGCTAGCTATACAACAAAATGTAGTTAGAGCCAACTGCCTTAGTTATAAAAGTGTGGTCGCCGTTGGCCATCACAAGCTTGAAGACTGCGAAGGCGGAAACGCACGTGCATGGCCATTGAATTGGCTTGCTTCTAACACGTCAGATACTTGCCACAAACAGTGCAAACGAGGTGCGAGGATCCCGTCATGACATCAACATCCCGTTTCAGTACTTGTTTCAATACGGGTCAACGACGACCGACTCGTCGAAGTGGCAGCTACAGTTAAAACGGCGTTTGCTCACTCCGAAGGTGTGGGACGACAGACTAGACATGATTACAATTTTGTTGACGCTTCTATGGGTTGTCTGTTCAGTCCGGTCGAAACAGGGTACAGACGTCTTCTGTGGTATGAGTGTTTGTTTGCTTGTTTGTTTGCACACAGCAGCTGTGAGCTGAAAATCTGCATGCATCGGTCTGTTTCAGGCAACAAGTATCACCTGAGCAATCAGAATGTGACCATTTATCAGCAAGAAAACAAGAGTCTTGTCTTGTCGACTAATTCAACTTCTAGCAATAATATAACGTGGATATTAGATCCTAAAAGTCGCTCCAGAGCACAGTCTATACGACAGTACCTAAGGATAGACAATCTTAGCAATCTCATCATTGATTTCAATGCCAGACTGAATGATGTTGTCGTGTTGTATTCTATTAACCAAAGTTATAGCAGCGCAACAGCCAGACTGCTAGTTGGCGGTAAAAACAAAATAAATTGGTTTGCCTGGACATTTTAATTTTACCTTCGTTTAATTTGTATTAGAACCTCCTGTAATCGATGTTTACAACGACAGCTCTGTGACAAGCAATTTGTCAACATCTGATGTATCAGTTGGAAAGCGAGTGATTTGCTTGAGTGTGAGAGCAATTCCGTTTCCTACTCTGTCGGTCTCTTGCAAAGGTGTAAGAGTCAGATCAGTCGATAAACAGCAAAATGGTGTCACGTGCTTCGACGTGTCTTGTGACAAACGAATAAGTGTCGTTGCAAAAAATTGCTTCGGAAACAAACGCTTGAAATCCGAGATCCAGACGCAGCCAGATATCGGTATTGCTTAGCAAATCACTTTCCTGTTTGGATATATCTGTATGACGTCACAACTATTGTAGGTGTGCCGACACCCACCCCACTATCTACCAACACAGGTATGACGTTCTTTCATTGATTTTAACTTGTTTCAATAGTTTTGTTGTTTCTGCTATGCCAAAGATTGTGCACAAAGCTATTAAAATTAAGAAATATTTAGCTTTTAGTTTTGCTAGTTTAAATTGTATATGGCCAAAATTATTATAATTGGTGGTAATAAACATTTAGTCATTTATCTGTTAGAACATTCTACTGGCACGCCAAGCGTCTCTGCAGCATACACCTCTCCTCAGTTTATAACACATTCTGCTAGTCACAGTAAAGAGTAATTTTGTCAATTAATTATTTTAGCAAACATTGATATTAACATTTTAGGTGCACAATTGCCGACAACAACAATTGCCGTTGCTATATCCGTCTCTTTACTAATAATATTAATTATCGTCGTTGCCCTGGTGATCTTACTACCACGGTGGGCAAAGAAACAGTACAACGTGAAGTAAGTATTTCAAACAATTAATACACTTTGTAATTAATAAGCAATTACAGGTCTTCGTTTAATTAATAGTAAAGAGGAGAGAAACTGCCAAGGACTGTCATCTGATTGGTATGTATATCTACAGCAGAAATAGGTTTTTTCAAAGAATATATACCAATTTTTACAGGCCCACATCCGGGAACAAAACATTGAACAATTATTATAATAATTGCGAAGATCCTTTGCCTTATATGACAACGACAAGAAGTTCCGTTATTGCTATGACAACGGGTAAATTTGCGTAATTGCATAATCGTTTTAGCTGCCACGTACTTTGATTTGGTCTGTTTTTAGAATTGGCCGAAGAAGGCTACTTGGAACCTACGGATTGTGTTAGTTTCAGAAAGGAAAAAATGGTAAAGTGAAGGATCTTGGCCAAAAATGTTTGTTTTTCTGTCATATCTAAGACGACTGGTATTTGATTGATTGTTATGTGTAGAGTGGAGACGTGACGTGTCTTGCTCCAAAATACATGCAAAGCCTGAAAATAACAATATCAATAATAATAATTTTATAATATTGTAACAGAAAACGATTGTTTGACACTATCTTAGATTTGTCAGAATATCATGCCAATGTGTCAATATTTTGCTCGAATTTGTATATCATAATCAATGATATAAACAACAACAATTATGTACATTTCGTATTTGCGTCTTTATTGCTTTTTACGTATCAATCGTTAGCAACACCAGGCTGTGTGTGTGTGTGTGTGTGTGTGTGTGTGTGTGTGTGTGTGTGTGTGTGTGTGTGTGTGTGTGTGTGTGTCTGTGTGTGTGTGTGTGTTCGTGTGTGTGTGTGTGTGTGTGTGTGTGTGTGTGTGTGTGTGTGTGTGTGTGTGTGTGTGTGTGTGTATTTATACTAATTGCAAGAAGCGAGCAACACATGCAACAACTTTACGTTGTCTGCAATTAAGTTTAGACATGCATCGTTATCTAATTTGTTGAATTGGTGATCGAGTCACGCAGACAACGTCTATCTGACGCTTACTACACATTGTGTGACGATCAGTGCTGCTAATGAAATGCAATCGTCACGTTCTCGCCTTTTTTTAATCAGCGCTGTTAATCATTTCCTCTGCATGCAGGCGAATGCTACAGCAACAAGTCTGATTCAGTTAGGACAGCGCTCGTCATTAAATTTTAACAGTATACACATTTGCTATTACTTAAGTTAAGGCCGGATAAACTAATACATCTAGGCTCGAATATTTCACATAAAATTGTACGAAACAATCAAAATAAAAGTAGAAAGCAATAACGTTCTGAGTATGCGCAGATTTTGTTGCACCGTCTACAAGAAACGTTTTAGCCGGGAAATATTACATACGATCGGGAAACCAAACGAAGTAAGGTACGTGTATGCATAGCAGATGTGGAGACAACGTGGAAGTATGTCCAGGATCATTGCGAATGCGTAGATCAAATATTTTCAATTGGGTCAAACTCAAACCTGAACCGAAAACTTCTAAAATCAAACCTTTAACGGTCTGGCTTAAGGTCAATGTACTCTACATTTTTTTCCGAAAAATAACCATAATTTTGGGATCGTGTTTTGCACGAAGCGACAATTGACAAGAGGCAGTCAACACTGCATCTATTTCGTAAACCGATTAACTCTTTCAATACATTGAATATTTGTAAAAAGCGGTTACACTCATCTACTAACTTGTCCACCTACTTGCTAGAGTATATGGTTTATATGTGCATGTGCATCTAGCGTTCTGCACTTACCTTCCCACAATTGTTAGAAACGCTTACTGTAACTGTGGGGTCCCGTAGGCCAAATTGATTTGCAGTTGCATTTGGTATTTCTCAGACTGTGCAACAGCTAGTACTTCGACTCCTCGAGTTTCACCTACTGACCTCTGTGTGTCTCCAATAGTTTCGTAAACGACTTCCGGACGAACGGGTACAGGTTGGATTTCATGTTGAGAGGTACAAAAAACTCTATTTAGATACAAACAGTTCAGAAACCAGCAGATATAGCTATATAAACTAAATGAAAAATATATAAACCTAACGTATTACCTGCTAGTTGATTTCAATGCAATTTGATGGTCTGTATATTTGTAGACGACTTTAGATTCTGTTTAAAAATGTTAACGTCAATGCAACATATAAATATACGATTATATATTATTATACCTTGTTTTGTGCCACAGCAATGTCTTCTGCAGTGTGTTCGTAGACTGTGACGGTACTTGTAAGAGAAACCGACAGTTGCTATGGCAATCACAAGCACGATGCAGCAGGAAATAGCTATCGCGATTAATTGTCCACTGTCTAAACAAACAAAATTCATTAACTGCAGTATACACGTACACTTAACATAGGGCAATTTTAGAAAGTCTAACTCTTGTTTTAATTAACATAAAGTCTGTGACCTACAAAAAAATGTCAAATAATTTATTTTTATTTTCTAAGCAGAACACTATGCTTTTGAGACAAAATGAAAAGCTTTAATGTAATTAGAATATTTCTATTTTTTGGAATTGGAATAAATACATAAATTGTTCCAGATTTACTTTTAGCATTAATATATTCATTTTTATATACATAATGTGGTACTCACAAAAATTGTAGAACAAATCTTATTGAGAATAATTGGTATCTAAAGTTTATAACCAATTACCTTAACAGGTCAATTACAGTAGTAAGACATTGCTATGTATCCATACCACAGGTAAGTATAGATAAGATGCAGAGTTGTTGTAGATGGACCACATTTATGATAGTTACTTAGGTGATGGAGTGATAATATCGCTGTCATTCGATCTGACGCTTAATACGAATTGTTGTCCTAAATGGACGTGCACTGCTGGCGAATTGAATTTACGTTAATGACGTCTAAATATAAATAAAATATCAAAATCTATTTTGCAAAATGTATTGTTTAGTTCATAACGTCGAACTTGACTGGTATCTACCTGTACCTTTAATTATCAAGTTTCCAAAATATATAGTAACCGAACAAATGCATATTTGCTGTCTTCACTAGACTTAGAAATGTAATATACATCAAGTTGATTCAATTGTTTGTTCATGGGACGGATTGTAATCTCTTTTCTCTTCACGTTCTTGCCAAGTAAATGTTGTTTGTTTCTAGGTCTAGCCAACCATTCTATCGCAACTTTGCCTCTTTTCCATTGTACTGACTGTAAAGTGACGTAACTGATAGGCAAATATAAATATGTAAAGAAGTAGACCCAAGAACGTGAGGACCTTTTCCTAGTAACAAAAGAAAAAGAATCAGAAAATCAACACGTTTAAAACGAAATCGTAAACAATACATAACAAAGTTAAATTAATTGACAAAGCACAAAGCCAAAACTACGAAACCATTTCCTTCTAGACCTACGACACTCATTTTTACCACAAAACTGATTGTCGTTCACCTGATGACCGATCTAAGACGACACTAACAGCAAGAAGTAGAAAGAACGTAGCCGAAGCTCGACTAGAACAATCGACCACGGAACGCCAATTAGCCATGCAAGTAATTATCACATCGTGCTCAACACTTCTGACTTGATGATGAATCAATTATTAATTAATTAATTAATTAATTGCCTCATCAGAACAAAATCAGTCTAATATTAAGAACCAATGTAGCCATAATAAAAATTTATACATAAAATATAAAAATTGAAAGAAATAAATTACAATTACCAATAATGACAATATAAATATCTAAAATTAATGCATACGTACGGGACATTTATATGGTATTGCGTTACACGACTGTCAAACCACAAACGTATGACACGTGCAAGGCAACAGTGGCTTGTGCATAGAAGCGTATACTAGTAGCTACCAGTGCTCACGTTTTCCAGTATATAAATTGAGTGCTTCAGCTATGTTGAAATCAATTAGTATACGTGCAGATTCACAATATTTTACTAGCAGTTAGGCTGTCACTTTCTTGGCCTTTGTATTAGCAATGCATATTAATTGCTGCCATGGAGTCTGTCTTTTACAACAACATTGGGTTCTGTTTCATCAAAGATAGTACACAAATTATAGGTCCAAAACTGTACCTAAATATTATCAGTTTTAGCAATAATCACATCCTAATCAAATAGAATTGTGAACAATGCATGTCACTACTTAGTTTCCATTGGTCTAGTTAAGGTAAGATGGTACTGACAAAAGTACAACAAGTTGGCTTTTGTGTGTGTGTGTGTGTGTGTGTGTGTGTGTGTGTGTGTGTGTGTGTGTGTGTGTGTGTGTGTGTGTGTGTGTTGTACTAATTGCAAGAAGCGAGCAACACACGCGAACAGCTTTATGTTGCCTGCAATTAGGATTAGACGTACATCGTTATCTAATTTGTTGAATTGGTGATCGAGTCACGCAAGCAACGTCTATCTAACGCTTACTACACATTGTGTGACGATCAATGCTGCTAATGAAGTGCAATCGTCACGTTCTCGCCCTTTTCTAATCAGCCCTGTCAAGCATTTCCTCTGATGCAGGCGAACGGTGCTGCAGCAAGTCTGATTCAGTTAGGACTTCGCGCGTCATAAAACTTTATCAGTATATACATTTGCTATTAATTTAAGATAAGAACGAATGAACTGATACATCTAGGCTCAAATATTTCATATAAAATTGGACCAACCAATCAAAACTAATAGAAAGCAATTTAGCTCTGCATATACACAGTTTTTGTTGTACCGTCTACAATAAACGTTTTAGCCGAGAAATAAAACATATGAACGTATACCGAACAAAAAGAGGTAAGTGTATGCATAGCAGATGAGGGAAAAAGGAAAGAGTAAGTCCAAGAGCATTGCGCATGCGCAGAACAAATGTTTCTAATTGGGTTAAACTAAAACGTAAACCAGGAAGTTCTAGAATCAAAACAATTAATGGTCTGGATAAGGTTTGTGTACTCTACATTCTTTCTGAAAAAACAATCAAAATTTTGAGATAGGGTTCTGCACGAAACGACAACTTACAAGAGGCAGTCAACAGCGTATTTATCTCGTAAACCAATTAACTCTTTTAATACATTGAATATTCGTAACAAACAGTTACACTCATCTACTAACTTGTCCACCTACTTGGTAGAATATATCGTTTTACATATGCATGTGCACCCATCGTCTTGCACTTATCTTTTCACATTGTTAGAATCGCTTACGGTAATTGTAAGGTCCCGTAGGCCAAATTGATGAGCAGTTGCATTTGGTATTGATCAGATTGTGCAACAGCTCGTACTTCGTCGCCACGAGTTTCACCTACTGGCCTCTGTGTGTCTTCAACAGTTTCGTAAACGACTTCCGGACGAACGGATACAGGTTGAATTTCTCGTTGAGCGGTACAAAAAACTGTATTTAGATACAAACAGTTTAGAGACCAGCATGTATAGCTGTATAAACTAGATAAAAATATATACCCTAACGTACTACCTGTTATTCGATTTCAATAAAATTTGACGGTCAGTATTTTCGTAAACATCTTCAGATTCTGTTTAAAATTGTTAACGTCTATATGCAACATATAAATATATATATTGATGCAGTCTGTTCGTAGACTGTGACGGTATTTGTAAGAGAAACCGACAGTTACTATGGTAGTCACAAGCAGCAAATAGCAATTGCAATTGATTTTCCGCTGTCTAAACAACTAGATATTATGAAAAACAGCATATTTTACAATTAACGTAAAGTAATTAAAACAGTCTAAATTTTGACTTAATTAACATAATATCTGTAAGCTGCAAAAATTTCAAATAATTTACATTAACTTTGTAAGTAGATACCAATGCTTATGAGACAAAATATATGTTAACTGTAACTACAATGTTTCTAATTTGGAATTGGAATAAATACATAAATTATTTCAACTTTATTTTTGAATTAACATATCCATTTGCATATACATAAAATGATACACACGAAAATTGTAGAAGACATCTTACAAAGAATAATTGGTATCTAAAGTCTATTACCAATTAGCCTAAAATTTCAAGTACATTAGTAAAACGTAGCTATGTAGCTATACCATAGGTAAGTATAGATAAGATGCAGAATTTTTGTAGATGGACCACTTTTATGATCATTGCTTAAGTGTAGTGTTTACTTCCGTTGACTTTAGCTAGTGAGTTGTGCATGTGTCTTTACAAACCAGTCATTCTAAAACATTTGTCAAAACCACCTCGGTTTCTGAGTAAAAGTACATGGATATTACTGCACAGTTTTAGTTGTGGTAGTACGTTGTTTTTAACAGAATTTAAGATAACTTTCAATTTGCATGACAAATTTAACATTTGCGTTGGATATGATACAAATAGTTTTTACTACTCGTTTTGCCTTTCTCAAAACAGTCCCCTACAAAACCTGTTGTATATTCAGTTACAGGAGTTGTAGTTTTGATTAATACTAGAGCTGACGTACAGCTAGCCGTACAAATAATTTTTGAATTTGTACGATTAATTTGTTTTTAGGCAACATTATAATTAATTATATGCATTTCAAAGTAAACATCATAATCATAGTTTATTTGCTTACCTTTGAAATTTTGCTTCTCTTTTAATAATGTAATTGAGTCAATGTTAAGTACTGAACCAGTACTACCAACAGTTGTGATATAGCCAGATGATTGGTTTCGTTGGACCAAGTAAGATGAAGCATTTATATATTGAGATATAGATAATGTCGTTGTCTTAACTCTCAATGCTGATTGAACCACAGTTGTAGCATTGCCTACAAGTGTACACAAAATTACAATGTCTGCAATCACAATGCTAAAAAGTTACTATTGGCTGTTGACTTGTTGAAGATGGAGGAACAGATAATGGTGTGTAATATAACAGATCTGCACATATCAAATAGAAAATGCAAAATTATATATTGCAATATAAATCTGTAATGTTACGTAAAACTCACTTCTTGGATTGATAATAACTATTATTGAGAATATAAAATTACATTTGAGAAACATGTTTTTATTTGAATAATATAGTTTCCGTTATCTGTTTCTTGTAGTGATTTCATCCATAGACAGCCATGTTGATGATAGTATCGATCACGTGCAATGTATTTGTAGAAAGTTGGAGTATTGCCGTCAGCTATCTCTTTCAACAAGAAAATATGAATTGGAAGTGATGGAGTGATGATTTTAACTTAGAAGGCGTGGGATATTGCTCAATTAGACTGTTTGTGTTTTCTGGTTAATATGTCGTCTTCAATCTAATATTTTTAACGCAGAACGTTGGCGCTGTTGTTACAGCCGTCGACTATCGTACAAACCTGGTAGATTTGTGCAACGAACAATGCAAGGAGAGAGGTCTTTCTGACAAGGTAATCAAAGTATAGAATTTAGGGTAGCCTTGATTTTTATTATGTTTGGAACAGATTACGTTTCTAGCAAGGGACATGAGAAACATGCAATTTCAGTCTGAAAGGTTTGATGCAAATTTCTTTTTGGGGCAGTCTTATTCATCTAAATCGTGGAGACCATCTTTCCATTTTCAAAAACCTCAGAGTAAGTGAGTTCTAGTGAGTATGGTATAACTGAAACGTGTAATAAAATATTGTAGCAGTTATATCAAAGCATTCAGTAAATGGTAAAATCATGAGTCAAGTATGGTATTTCTACAATTTTATCGACAAATGAGATTACAATATTTTACTGCAAAGAGTTCAGGACTTGCTATTGGTTGCTGTGGAGTTTAGCAGTTTAATCCAAAATATTATCTGTTTACATCAGTTACAATTACCTTACACCTTCAGATTTCTCTTACAGAAATCTTTACAGTTTCAGTTAAATTTCTTTAATAGGCCGGTGTTAATGCGTATTTAATGAATGATTTAAACTAGATGCTATAATAATTGTAAGGCAGTTGGTGTTTGATATTTAGACTTAATTGATA
Organism: Corticium candelabrum; assembly: GCF_963422355.1. Classification (NCBI taxonomy): domain Eukaryota; kingdom Metazoa; phylum Porifera; class Homoscleromorpha; order Homosclerophorida; family Plakinidae; genus Corticium; species Corticium candelabrum. The sequence continues at coordinate 4,996,254 of NC_085087.1, read as the reverse complement.
TCAACCAGATTTCAAATTTTCTACTTGCTTACTAGCTTTTCAATCTTTTTAGTTTATTGCCTTGGTTTACAAAATTTCAAACTATATATGTATTGGCTCTATTATGTTTACATACATTAAAATACGGAAATCATAACTATATTACAGCAAGTCAACAATTACAGCACTTGCAAAATGATTAGTAATGATTGCTGTATCTTCTGGTTCTTTGATTTAGCTGCCCTAGTTTGGACTTCTCTTTTGGCTGCATTTGACAAGGCTAACTAAGAAATTTGATATAGCAATCAAAAGCTTCGAGCATGCGTGTCTTTTAAGATTATCCTTGTTAATATAACAATTAATTAAGCATATAGAGAATATGGTTGACAAACGCGCAGGCACACACACATTCACACGCACGCACAAACAAACACACACACACACACAAACACACACACACACACACACACACACACACACACACACACACTGTTTGCATCTAACTTGTTTTGCTATAGAATTGGCTGAAGCCTGGTGGTCGAGTGATAGCCCATGGCTTTGTAACATGTGATTGTTCCGCAACATCAACACAAGAATTCAAAGACTATCAAACAAGATTGCATTTCAATGATGTCACGGTTGCTGACTACGAAAAGGTATGAAGCAATCACGTTTATTCTTACTAGAATGTATTTAATTAATTAATATAAACCAGATATTTGAAACGGGTGGTCTCCGATTGCTCGCATATCAACCAAGATGAGAATTCTACATTCAAGACACTGCGAAGAGACAAACCAAAGCAAAAGAAAACTGGAACGAAATACTAAAGGTCAATTGCCCTGACATGGAATCTAAAAACAAAACCGAAATTGTTTGTGTGTGTGTGTGTGTGAGTTGGTGTATGCTTCACTATCTCTAGGTTGTGTCTAAGGAGACTCTGGAGCATTGTTACAAATTCTTTGCAGAAAAGCGTAAATGGGCCGAAGAAGGTGCTCTGTTCCCATGTATCTTTCTAGCTGAAAGACCTCGTGATATGTAGACCGGTTGAACACGTTTCCTGTGATGGCATCTAGTGACCACGATTGTTTCGCGCATGCTACTTTGCGCTAGCTTAGTTTACGCATGCCCAGTTCAGGTATTAAAATTAAGTGTGAAGTTGCGTCCGTGGTGTCGACGCCATAGATTGGAATGGCCGCCTGCTCTTGTTTCGTTTCGTCTTCAATTCATTGATGTGCGAGTAATTAAGATATACAAGTACGAGAGTATCTTGATTTGCCCTACTTGTACGTCTATAGCCCGTCTCAGATCGGCTGAAGGTGAGCTTGCCTCGTAGATGAAGATAGCATCGCCTCTTTAGCAGAGATTTCTACTAAAACGGTATGATTCATGGAGGAGGTATTTGGTCAATAACGACTGCAGGTCTCTAGTGAATGTAAATAGCATATTTCGTTCTTGCTGTTGGTTTTAGTCTCATATACAGAAAATTTGGAAAAAGGAAATATTGAAGGGAAACACTAGACACTGCAAAACTTTTCCTCATGCAAGAATTAGCGTCAAGGAGATTTAGGTTTTATCAACTTAGTTAAAGCAAGAATAGATATCACTAGACATTTCTCTCTACTTCTTTATCTCTTAAAATTCTGCACACAGGTTTATTGTATACTCTAACTGTTAGATATACAAACCAGTTCAACTGAGACGAAAGCATATTAGCTTACACGTGACTGGTCACGTGAAAAGTAAGTCGCCCATGCGAAGCGACCGTACCGACGCTTGGATCCATGCACATGATTGGTTGCTTTGGCAACATCTTTAATTACATTAAAAGTTGTTGTTTAGTAAGTTAAACAACTAATGACAATCTAAACAGAAAACTAACACTTTTGTTTTGTTGTTAAAGTATTACTGTAGTGCAAAAATCAAAAATAATTTTTTGAGCTAAATTAAAAATCTACGTCCATGTGTGTACTTCAGAAAAAATAAAATTAGATTTTTACGAATGTACTAAGAGAATGCGAGCAGTTCAAAGTTACTTCCGCTTTTCCATTTTCGGAATGGGGCGGATTAGCACGCTGACGTCTTTGGAGCACCCTATCCATTGTTGTGATACTTGAGTATGGTGCGGCGTTGTGTAGCAGCAGGCTGCTACAATTCTATTAGTCTGGATTTAGTGTATTTCGGTTTCAAAAATTTCGCAGTTACGTAAAAGTTGGGAAAAACCAGTTCGACGAAAAGGAGACGGCTGGGGAGGTCCAACAGAGCACAATTTAGTTTGCAGCTGTCACTTTGAAGAACACTGTTTTGTGATACAATTTCATCACACACACTCTTGCGCTGTACTCACAATTTTGCAGTAACCATAATCACACCTACAACCTTCCTCCGTGCTCACTGTGCGACTTCATGCGCTGTTCGCCTGCTTGCACTAGAGAGAAGATGCTTGAGCCGGAACTGCTTGTGATTGTTCCGGCTAATGCACCTACTCTGTCGTGCATGCAGGCGAACAGCATGTGAGGTCGCAGGGTGAGCACAGGCTTTACCACGTGCACGACGTGTCAGACAGCCGTTCACTGTGGTCGTCAACAAAGGCAGATGAGGGCAATTCATTAGTAGATGAACTGTCAGCGAGTGGCTCAAACGTATACTGTTCCACAGATCCAAAGTCTTCTATTGTGTCTTCTGATGACGATGTCGACGGACTGAGAGGTTGCTCTCCCGCGAGCTCCAGCACTTCGCTCAACGAAGAATCCGACGACGACGAATCCTCTAAATCGCTTTCGAAATCCCGAACGTAGCAAGATTGCTCCAACGTGCCGTTTCTGAACCACTCACCATAATAGCTACTCTGTCTCCACTGACGTCAGTGTGCTAACACAGCCCCATTCCGGAAATAGTTTTTGGAAAGTAGATTTCGACTGCTCTCTTTCTCTCCAAACGCGTGCTAACATTCTATTTTATTTTTTCTAAAGTACACACATGTAGATTCTTTAATTAGCTCAAAAAATACTTTTTGATTTTTTCACTGCAGTAGGTATTTAAATAATAATGCTTGTTGGTAATTAATTAATAAATTAAACTTAATTGACTACTTTAACACGCTTAGTTTAGAAAGGAAAATTTTATATTAAGTTAACTGTTTGCATTTAATATCGGAAAGAAATTAGAAAGTTGCTTATGCAAGGAATGAGGAAGATGACACAAAGCTGAAGATATTGCTTCAAAACTCGTCTTCACACACTAACTGTTTAATATTAATCACTGCACGTTCCTCACTCTTTGGGGTGTGTAGGAACGAAGGTCACTCTTGTGCAGTAACAGCCCATCATTTTGAGCCTTGATTTGAACGAATAGCGTTACATACAAACCCTAAAATACATACGCAAAGCAAAATCTCTCTATATAGAGTGTTTTCACGCTTCCCACCTATCTATAGACCATGGCCACTCCTCTATGACTGCATGTGACGCAACTATATATCTACAGCGACTATTGCTCTCTCGATTTGCCCTACTACCACTACAGCACATGCGTTCCAAAGCATTGGCGACGTCGGCGTAAGCAGAACTTAAAACTCAACCACTAGAACGTAAATATCACTGCCAATTGCAGTTCCACTTCCTGTCATGAGACATTCTGCTGATTGTCTGACTATAGCCACTTCGCATTTACCATACAGAATTCCATAGAACGTAAAGGTTCCTATGACGCAAACGGCAGACGAGAGTTAGACACATACATGTAACTATTTTTATTGATCGCTAGATCCTGTGCTGGGGTAGGAGTTTCGACACAAAAGGTTTGATTTTATAAACGCCAACTTGGTTTTCTTCGTTCTCGATCTTGCTAGCATACAACAAAATGTAGTTAGAGCCAACTGCCTTAGTTATGAAAGTGTGGTCACCATTGGCCATCATAAGCTTGAAGACAGCGAAGGCGAAAACGCACGTGCATGGCCATTGAATTGGCTTGCTTCTAACACGTCAGTTACTTGCCACAAACAGTGCAAACGAGGTGCGAGGATTCCGTCATGACATCAGCATCGCATTTCAGTACTTGTTTTAATACGGGTCAACGACGACAGACTCGTCGAAGTGGCAGCTACAGTTGAAACGGCGTTTGCTCACTCTGAAGGTGTGGGACGAAAGACTAGACATGATTACAATTCTGTTGACGCTCCTATGGGTTGTCGGTTTAGTCCGGTCGAAACAGGGTACAGACGTCTTCTGTGGTATGAGTGTTTGTTTGCTTGTTTGTTTGCACACAGCAGCTGTGAGCTGAAAATCTGCGTACATCGGTCTGTTTCAGGCGACAAGTATCACCTGAGCAATGAGAACGTGACCATTTATCAGCAAGAAAACAAGAGTCTTGTCTTGTCGACTAATTCACCTTCTAGCAAGAACATAACGTGGATATTAGATCCTAAACATCGCTCCAGAGCACAGTCTATACGACAGCACCTAAGGATAGACAATCAGAGCAATCTCATCATTGATTTCAATGCCAGACTGAATGATGTTGTCGTGTCGTATTCTATTAACAAAAGTTATAGCAGCGCAACAGCCAGACTGCTAGTTGGCGGTAAAACAAAATAAATTGGTTTGCCTGGACATTTCAATTTTACCTTTGTTATATTTGTATTAGAACCTCCTGTAATCGATGTTTACAACGACAGCTCTGTGACAAGCAATTTGTCAACATCTGATGTATCAGTTGGAAAGCGAGTGATTTGCTTGAGTGTGAGAGCAATTCCGTTTCCTACTCTGTCCGTCTCTTGCAATGGTGTGAGAGTCAGATCATTCGATAAACAGCAAAATGGTGTCACATGCTTCGACTTGTCTTGTGACAAACGCCTAAGTGTCGTTGCAAAAAATTGCTTCGGAAACAAACGCTTGAAATCCGATATCCAGACGCAGCCAGATATCGGTATTGCTTAGCAAAACACTTTCCTGTTTTGGATATATCTGTCTGACGTCACAACTATTGTAGGTGTGCCGACACCCACTCCACTATCTACCAACACAGGTATGACGTTCTTTCATTGATATTAACTTGTTTCAATAGTTCTGTTGTTTTTGTTATGCCAAAGATTGTGCACAAAGCTATTAAAAATTGAAAAATTTTTTGTTTTTAGTTTTGCTAGTTTAAATTGTATATGGCCAAAATTATTATAATTGGTGGTAATAAACATTTAGTCATTTATCTGTTAGAACATTCCACTGGCACGCCAAGCGTCTCTGCAGCATACACCTCTCCTCAGTTCATAACACATTCTGCTGATCACAGTAAAGAGTAATTTTTGTCAATTAATTATTTTATTAAACAATAATATTAACGTTTTAGGTGCACAATTGCCGACAACAACAATTGCTGTTGCTATATCCGTCTCTTTACTATTGTTATTAATCATAGCCATTGCCATGGTGATCCTAGTACCACGGTGGGCAAAGAAACAGTACAACGTGAAGTAAGTATTTTAAACAATTACAGTATAACCTCGGTTATCCGAACGCTTCTGGACAGATCCAACCAACAAGCAGTTTGGATACGTAAAAACGTCGAATAAGTGAAGCTTCGGAGTCCCACACAGCCCTTGGGAGTCTCAAACTATACTTTCTGCACGATACACATGTTTATCAACGCAACTTGTTGTACTACTTTACACTGTAATAGATATTGCTTACATACAACGGGTCGCAATTTCTATTGCTTGAAAGCTTAATACGTTAAATGGAGAATCAGCTGTATATTAATTAACAGTTACATAACCCTACAAAAGAGCTTTACCTCAATGCACACACATTCTCTATTGGCTAGTCTGACTGAAAAAGTAGTCCATGAGTATTGATTGCTTTTGAGTGTCTACCCTTTAACGAATGGCAATTGATCTTAGTTCACGAAGCATGGATGTTTTGTATACAGAAGCCTCAGATTGATATTCCATCCAAGTTAGACACCGTTCCAGCATTATAGCTGCTTCCGAATGACTAATGGGGCAGCTGCTACCTGTGTCTTCTCCAGCTTCTTCATACTCTCCTTATATTTCATCTGCAGTATCATTCCTTGCCGTTTCACAAAATTTTATCGTCAGAAAAAAATTGGACACCAGGATCACCCAAGTCAGCTTGAAGCCATTCGGAAACTTCACTTGTACTAATTCTGACGATAATTGAGTCATCCGCTACTCGCATGACTTTTGCTGGTCGGGTCATTCCCATTTCTACCATGTCTTTCTTATAGGAAAGAATTTTTTCTTTATTGCGTCTGATGTCAGATATCGTTGACCTACCTACGTTATACTTCCGGGCAATCGCTATTAGGGACGATGCCTGGAACAGTTGGAGAATATCCACCTTCTCGTTTATGGTGTTAACTGTACGCCTACGCCGCTTCTTTGAAGGATCGCACTCATCCTTTTCTGTCATAACTCCCACAAGGTGTACGGCGCTCGACTCCCATAAGGTTTCTGCGCTTGCGCAGAGAAGGTTTGTGACGTCATTCCTTTTCAGCCAAGTGTTCGGATACGCGAGGGTTCGGATAACCGAGGTTATACTGTAATACACTTTATAATTAATAAGCAATTACAGGTCTTCTTTTAATTAATAGTAAAGAAGAGAGAAACAGCCAAGAACTTCCATTTGATTGGTATGTATATCTACAGCTGAAATAGGGTTTTTCAAAGAATATAAACCAATTATACAGGCAAATATTCGGAAACAAAACATTGACGAATAATTATAATAATTGCGAAGATCCTTTGCCGTATATGATAACGACAAGAAGTTCAGTTGTTGCTATGACAACAGGTAAATTTGTTTAATTGCGTAATCGTTTTAGCTGCCACGTACTTTGATTTGGTCTGTTTTAGAATCGGTCGAAAGAGGCTACTCGGAACCTGCGATTACGTTAGTTACAGAAAGGAAAAATTAGCGAAGGGAAGGATCTTGAGCATAAAATGTTTGTTTTTTGTATTATATCTAAGACGATTGGTATTTGATTGATTGTTATGTGTAGAGTAGAGACGTGACGTGTCTTGCTCCAAAATACAAGCAGAGACTGAAAATGATAATAATTATATTATATAGTAACAGAAAACGATTGTTTGACTCTATCTTAGATTTGTCAGAATAACCTGCCAAAGTGTCAATATTTTGCTCAAATTTGTATTACATAATCAATGATATAAACAACTACAATTATGTACATTTTGTATTTGCGTCTCTATTGCTTATTGCGTATCAATCGTTACCACCACCAGGCTGTGTGTGTGTGTGTGTGTGTGTGTGTGTGTGTGTGTGTGCATGTGTGTGTGTGTGTGTGTGTGTGTGTGTGTGTGTGTGTGAGAGAGAGAGAGAGAGAGTGTGTGTGTGTATGTGTGTGTGTGTGTGTGTGTGTGTGTGTGTATTTATACTAATTGCAAGAAGCGAGCAACGCACGCAACAACTTTACGTTGTCTGCAATTAGGATTAGACATGCATCGTTATCTATTTTGTTGAATTGGTGATCGAGTCACGTAGACAACGTCTATCTAACGCTTACTACACATTGTGTGACAATCTGTGCTGCTAATGAAGTGCAATCGTCACGTTCTCGCTGTTTTCTAACCAGCGCTGTCAAGCATTTCCTTATCATACAGGCGAACACTGCAGCAGGCAGTCTGATTCAGTTAGGACAGCACGCGTCATTAAATTTTAGCAGCATGCATTTGTTATTAATTAAAGTTAAGAACGGATGAAGTAATACATCTAGGCTCAAATATTTCACATAAAATTGGACGAACGAACCAAAATAAATATAGAAAACAATAACGTTTTGAGTGTGCGCAGTTTTTGTTGTACCGTCTACAAGAAACGTTTTAGTCAAGAAATATATAAAAGAATACCGAACGAAAAGAGGTACGTGTATGCATAGTAGATGTGGGGATCACTCGAGAGTAGGTCTAGTATCATTGCGCATGCGCAAATAAAAAAAATTTACAATTGGTTAAACTCAAACCTGAACTGGGAAGTTCTATAATCGAACATTTAACGGTGTGGCTTAAAGTCTATGTACTGTACATCTTTTCCGAAAGACCAACAATAATTTTGGGATCGTGCTCTGCACGAAACAACAACTGCCAGAGGCTGTCAACACTTCATCTATCTCGTAAACGAATTAACACTTTTAATACATTGAATATTTGTAACAAACAGTTACACTCATCTACTAACTTGTCCACCTACTTGCTAGCATATATGGATTACATGTGCATGTGCACCCATCGTCCTGCACTTACCTTCCCACAATTGTTAGAAAGGCTTACTGTAACTGGGGGGTCCCGTAAGCCAAATAGATTTGCAGTTGCATTTGGTATTGCTCAGATTGTGCAATAACTCGTACTTCGTCTTCACGAATTTCACCTACTGGCCTCTGTGTGTTTTCAACAGTTTCGTAAACGACTTCCGGATGAACGGCTAGAGGTTGGATTTCACGTTCAGAGATACAAAAAGCTCTATTTAGATACAAATAGTTCAGAGACCAGCAGGTATAGCTGTATAAACTATATAAAATATAAAAACCTAACGTACTACCTGTTAGTTGATTTCAATGCAATTTGACGGTCTGTATTTTCGTAGACGACATCAGATTCTGTTTTAAAATGTTAACGTCTACAAAACATATAAATATATAATTATATATTTATAGACCTTGTTTTGTGCCACAGCAATGTTTGCTGCACTGTGTTCATAGACAGTGACGGTACTTGTAAGAAAAACCGACAGTTGCTATGGCAATCACAAGCACGATGCAGCAGCAAATAGCTATCGCAATTGATTGTCCACTGTCTAAACAACCAGATTTTATTGAATACGGCATACATGTACACTTAACGTAGAGCAATTAAAACGGTCTAAATCTTAACTTAATTACCATAATGTCTTTAACCTAAAAAAATTTAAATTATTTATATTAATTTTCTAAGCAAACCCAATGGTACTGAGACAAAACAAAAAGCTTTAAAGTAAATACAATTTCCCTAATTCAAAATCGGAATAAACACATAAACTACTTCAAATTAATTTTTAAAATTAATATATCCAATTGTATATACATATTATGGTTCTCGCAAAAATTGTAGAACAAATCTTACTGAGAATAATTAGTATCTAAAGTGTATTACCAATTACCCTAATAGTTCAAGTACAGTAGTAAAACGTAGCTATGTAGCTACATCACAGGTAAGTATAGATAAGATGCAGAATTGTTGTAGATGGACCACTTTTATGATCGTTGCTTAAGTGTAGTGTTTACTTCCGTTTGCTTTAGCTAGTGGGTGGTGTTTGTGTCTTTAGAGACCAGTCATTCTAAAACATATGTCAAAACGGCCTCGATCACTTTCTGAGTACAAGTACATGGATACTACTGCCCAGTTTCCCTTCTGGTAGTACGTTGTTTGTAATAGAATTAAAGATAACTTTCAATTTAAATGATAACTTTCAATTTGTTTAACTAATTTAACATTTGCATTAGATATAATAAACATAATTTTTACTATTTGTTTTGCCTTTTTCAAAACCGTCCCCTACAAACCTGTTGTATATGCAGTTACAGCATTTGTAGTCTTGATCACTACTGTAGTTGACGTACAGTTATCCATACAAATAGTTATATAAATCTGTGAATTAATAATTGTCAGGCAACATTATAATTAAATGCATTTCAATAGAAACATCATAAGCAGAGTTCATTCGCTTACTTTGAGTTTTTGTTCCTCCCTTTACTAATGTAGTTGAGTTAATATTAGGTACTGAAACAGTACTGTCAACGGTTGTGATATAGCCAGATGATTGCTTTCGTTGAACCAAGAAAGATAAAGCATGTGTATATTGAGATATAGATAATATCGTTGTCGTAACCCTCAATGTTGATTGGACCACTGCTGTAGCTTTGCCTATAGGTGTACAGAAAATTGCAATTAAAATATTTGCAATCACAATAATAAAAAGTTACTATTAGCTGTTTACTTGTTGAAGATGGTGGAACAGATACCGGTGTGTCATATGTCAAATCAAAATAGAAAATACAAATTTTTATATTGCAATATTAATCTGCAATGTCAAGCAAAACTCACTTGTTGACTTGATAATAACTGCCATAGAGAACGTAAAATTTACATTTTGGAAACATGTTTTCATTTGCATGATATAGTTTCCGTTATCTGTTTCTTGTAGTGATTTCATCCACAGACAGCCATGATGATAGTAATACCGATCACGTGCAATGTATTTGTAGAAAGTTGTAGTATTGCCGTCAGTTACCTCTTTCAACAAGAAAATATGAACTTGAGGAGATGGAGTGATGATATCGCTGTCATTCGGTCTGATACAAAATACTGGCTGTTGTCCTGAATGGACGTGCACTTGCTGGCGACTTGCATTTCGGTTAATGACGTCTAAATAGAATATGAAATCTATTTTGCAAAATGAATTGTTTAGTCCATAACGTCGCACTTGACCTGTACACGTAATTATCAAGAATCCAAATTATATACTAACCAAACAAATGCAGGATAGCTGCACTGCTCCTGTCAATTGCATATATGCTGTCTTTACTATACTTGTAAATGTAATATACAACAAGATGATTCAATTGTTCGTTCATAGGACCGATTGTAGTCTCTTCTCCATTCAAGTTCTTGCCAAGTAAATGTTGTTTTCTTGTAGGTATAGTCCTCCATTCTATGAAAACATTGCTCCTTTCCCGTGGTACTGATTGTAAAGTGACGTAAGTGTTAGGCAAAAGATAAATATGTAAAGCAGTAGACCCAAGGACGTGAGGACCTTCTCCTAGTAAGAAAAGAAAGAAAAATTAGAAAATCACCTCGTTTAAAACTAAATCATAAACAATACACATCAAAGCTTAATTGAAAAACCACAAAGCAAAACTACGAATCCATTCTGTATGTCAACGAGACTCATTTTTACCACAAACTGATTGTCGCTCACATGATGACCGATCTAAGACGACACTAACAGCAAGAAGCAGAAAGAATGTAGCCGAAGCTCGACTAGAACAATCGAACACGGAACGCCAATTAGCCATGCAAGTAATTATCACATCGTCCTCAACACTTCTGAATTAATGATGCATTAATTATTTATTAATTAATTAATTGCTTTCTCAGAACAAAATACGAATTCAAATGTTAAGAAACAGTATAGTCATAATCAGAATGTATACATAAAATATAAAAAATAGAAGCAAGCAATTACAATTATCAATAATGACGATATTAATATTAAAAAATTAATGAATACGTACGGGATAGTTACAAGGTGTTGCGTTACACAACACTCACACCACAAACGTATGACACGTGCAACGCAACTGGCTTCTGCATTGAAACGTATACTAGTAGTTAGCAGCGCTCACATTTTTCTGTATATAAATTGAGTGCTTTAGCTATGTTGAAATCAATTAATATGCGTGCAGATTGACAATACTTTACCAGCAGTTGGACTGTCACTTTCTTGGCCTTTGCATTATCAATGCATATTAATGGCTGCCATGGAGTCTGTCTTTTACAACAAGATTGGGTTCTGTCCCATCCAAGATGGTACACAAAATATAGGTACAAAACTGTAACCAAATTACTTTTTGTTTATAGTAATAATCACATACAATCAAAGAGAATCGTGAAAAATAGATGTCACAGCTTAGTTTCCATTGTCTAGCTGAGGTCAGATGGTACTGACAAAACTACAACAAATTGGTTTGTGTGTGTGTGTGTGTGTGTGTGTGTGTGTGTGTGCGCGCGCGCGCGCGCGTGTGTGTGTGTGTGTGTTTGTGTGTGTGTGTGTGTGTGTGTGTGTGTGTGTGTGTGTGTGTGTGTGTGTGTGTGTGTGTGGTGGAGCGCATTGTAGAGTGTTTGTGAATACATCCGGGATTTTAGATTCCGTGATGAGGGTTGAAGGTTCGATCCTGGTGGAGGCGACACTGTCGCAGTTTCCTTGAGCAAGAAACTCACCCACACTTGCTTCTCTTGACTCAGGAGTATAAATGAGTACCTAGTCATTGACTGGGGTGGACAAGACCGCTGGCTTGGCAGCAACATCATGCAGCAGACGGGTACGTGTGTGCCTTGGTGTCCAGTCATAGAGCTGCGCCATTGTCAGTGCCCCTGGATGACTCTGGCTAGCCTCGTCTCCAGACTCACGTGAGCCTGGCAGTGTCCGGTTCCCGTATGAAACTTTCAGCCTCCCGTGAGTCTGGACTCACCCCGCCTACTTTCACACACTTACTTCACTAAGTGTCACCCCACGTCATAGTCTTGGCACCCCACGTGACTACATGGTACGTACGTCACAAACTCAATTAGCTTAAATCTATCTAATGTGTGACCCAGCAGACTGTATATCACGCCCAAGCTTCCAAACAGCGGATGGTGACTCTCCACAGTGAGTGATTCACAACGTTCACGCTATCCAAATCTCAAGACGACTTCAGAATGTGGAAAGGTGAGGGTATTCCTAGCTAAGTTATTGTCCTACTCGCGTAGACTGGCGAGCCTGCCAAGTCTAGTTACAGCGATCCGGACTGCGCGTGTAGTTCACTCGTTGTTTCGTCGCACATCCGCTATCTGCATGGCCCTTGCTAGTGCACAGACTCTAATGGCCAGTAGGGCGCGCAATGGCAACAAGAGACACATTGACATGAAATTGCAGTCCGCTCTCCGTGTTTTCAATTATGATGACTTTCGGGAGAGTAAACTTGAAGTCTCCAGGGCCATTCTATGGGGAAAAGACATCTTTGTCCGCACAAACAACGAGTGAACTACACGTGGAGTCCGGATCGCTGTAACTAGACTTGACAGGCTCGCCAGTCTACGCGAGTGGGACAATAACTTAGCTAGGAATACACTCACCTTTCCACATGCTGAAGTCGTCTTGAGATTTGGATAGCGTGAAGGTGGTGAATCACTCACTTTGGAGAGTCACCATCCGCTGTTTGGAAGCTTGGGCGTGATACACAGTCTGCTGGGTCACACATTAGATAGATTTAAGCTAATTGAGTTTGTGACGTACGTACTATTTAGTCACGTGGGGTGCCAAGACTATGACGTGGGGTGACACTTAGTGAAGTAAGTGTGTGAAAGTAGGCGCGGTGAGTCCAGACTCACGGGAGGCTGAAAGTGTTATACGGGAACCGGACACTGCCAGACTCACGTGAGTCTGGGGACGCGGCTAACTCTGGCCAAGCTCCAGGTGGATTGTAGCGCCGGCCCAAAGACTCCACGTAGCGCATGAAGGCCCTGTCTCTAGAGGCAGGAAGAGCTATCTTCGCAACTGACCTCAAGGTCGACGTCGAAAGACTTGGAGGGCTTAACATTTGTCCATTTGTCCATGTGTGTTTGTGTGTGTGTGTGTGTGTGTGTGTGTGTGTGTGTGTGTGTGTGTGTGTGTGTGTGTGTTTGTGTGTGTGTGTGTGTGTGTGTGTGTGTGTGTGTGTGTGTCTGTGTGTGTGTGTGTGTGTGTGTTTGTGTGTGTGTGTGTGTGTGTGTGTGTGTGTGTGTGTGTGTGTGTGTGTGTGTGTGTGTGTGTGTGTACAAATTGTAAGAAGCGAGCAACACATGCAACAACTTTACGCTGTCTGCAATTAGCATTAGACGTGCATCGTTATCTAATTTGTTGAATTGGTGATCGAGTCACGCAAACAACGTCTATCTAACGCTTACTAAACATTGTTTGACGATCAGTGCTGCTAATGAAGTGCAATCGACAAGTACTCGCCCTTTTCTAATCAGCGCTGTCAAGCATTTCCTCTGCATGCAGGCGAACACTGCAGCAGCAAACCTGATTCAGTTAGGACGGCGCGCGTCATTAAATTTTAACACTATACGTTTGATATTAAATTGTTGTACGGTATCCGTAGGCGCCTCGTGTTCGTGAGTAACACGTCCGACGGAGTTTCCAGACCATCAATTGAAACATCGAGTCTTAGTTATACAATACGTATTTGTTTAAATTCTAGCTGTCATGGAAGGAAACATGCAAACTTCATAGTATTTTAGATACGTACATAGGCGTGTTATAGGTTGTCGTCGTTTTGCGATCGTGATCAAGACAATTGAAATGTACAGTCTAGGTATGCACTCAGTTCCGTTATAACGACAGTGGTATGGTATTTACTGACATAGAAATTGATATCAGCAAACATTGACTATCAACAGATGCAGCACAGTGTAGTAAAGGATTGATCATATTGATGTGTGAATAGTTGACTGTAGGTGGCACTCAACTCCTGTCACGTACACACAGTCCCTAGCTACAATACAAAAGGATGGGTCGACGAAAGTTCAGGAAGCGTTTTTGCCGTCGTTTGGTCACTTGCACGAATCGTTCTTAGACTCATCTGTAGTCGGAAACGGAAACGCTCTCTTAAGTTATGTCCTATCATGAAACGTGGTTGTGGGGAGGAGAAATTTGAGATTTGTGTGTGTACACACACACACACACACACACACACACACACACACACACACACACACACACACACACACACACACACACACACACACACACACACACACACACACACAATAAGCTCGATGGAGACGAAATAGGAGCACGCCCATTTCTATTGTGCGACCGGGATTAGAAACCTCGCTACGCTCGGCAATTGAAGTTAAGACAGGATGAACTAATACATCTAGGCTCAAATATTTCACTAAAACTGGACGAACTAACCAAAATAAAATTAGAAAGTAATAACGTTCTGAGTATGCGCAGTTTTTGTTGCAACGTCTACAAGAAACGTTTAAGCCGAGTGACAAAACATATGAACGGATACCGAACGAAAATAGGTACGTGTATGCATAGCAGATGTGGTGACCACGTGAGAGTATGTCCAGGATTATCGCGCATGTGCAGACCAAATGTTTCCAATCGTATCAAACTAAAACCTAAACTGGAAATTTCTGGAATTAAAACATTTAATGGTCTGGATAAGGTCTATGTACTCTACATTCTTTCTGGAAAACAACCATAATTTGGGATCGTGTTTTGCACGAAACGTCAACTGACAAGAAGCAGTCAACACCGCATCAATCTCCTAAACCAATTAACTCTTTCAATACATTGCGTATTTGTAACAAACAGCTACACTCATCTACTAGCTTGCCCACCTACTTGCTAGCATGGATATATCGTTTAGATGTGCATGTATACCCATCGTCCAGCATTTACCTTCCCACAATTGTTAGAAACGCTTACTGTAACTGAAGGGTTCCGTAAGCCAAATTGATTTGCAGTTGGTATTGCTCAGATTGTGCAACAGCTGATACTTCGTCTGCACAAGCTTCACCTACTGACCTCTGTGTGTCTCCAATAGTTTCGTAAACGACTTCCGAACGAACGGATACAGGTTGGATTTAACGTTGAGAGATACAAAAAACTCTATTTAGGTACAAACAGTTCAGAAACCAGCAGATACAGCTATATGAACTAAATTTAAAATAAATAAACCTAACGTATTACCTGCTAGTTGATTTCAATGCAATTTGACCGTCTGTATTTTCGTAGACGACTTCAGATTCTGTTTAAAAATGCTAGCGTCTATACAACATATAAATATATGATTATATATTTATACTAGTACACATGGCCCGTCCTTCGTACGGGCAAGATACTGTAGTGTAAAGATAGGTCTGTGGACACTTCACGTGCAATCTTTATTGCGGGGTCCCGGATTCGGAACCCGTTCGTTGCACGGCTACATTAGCAGGCGAAAGTTACAACTGTAGATGTGTGGGTGTTTCTTTCCTATATCTGCTGCGCATTTTACTGGTACTAAGTCCTAGCAGTATGAAGATAGTAGCACAATGGCAACACATGCACGTCATTAGCCTAGTTATCTGACTCTCTCTCTCTGAGCGTGTTCAGTGGCTTTTAAAAAAGGCGGTTTTTAAATATTTGGTGGGATACTATCATTTCACTGTAGTGCTTTTGCATACGCGTTGTTTTCGTTTTTTCTTCAAGTGCATAGACTAAAAGACTGTCATATGTTCTTCATGTCAACATTCACTGCAACGCTCTCTGATATACTACATTTTTTATTTTTCGCTCCGGTGCGTTGATACAGAGGCTGCTAGGTCTGCCAACTCTTGAGCACCCAACGTACAGATGCCTGTGCGAAAAGCAAGGTGTTTGCAAGTCTAACCCAACAACTTTCAATGATCGACCTTGTGATTTACTGATGGACATTGCAAAGCAAACTTTTAGTGGAAACTGCAGTCGTTTAAATTGCAACGGAAGGTCCGATGGTATGAGTTGTATTCTTGGTATAAAGATGTCTTTTCCTTGAGCTTGTCCTGTCAGTACGGTGGCTTCAAGAACATGCGGCAAAGTCTGTTTAACGATGAGTCGTGTTCCATTGCAAAGATCGGGTGCATCCAGATTTCGGAGAAGCATAACTGGGCACCCTACTTTCAATCTAAGATTATGCGGTGGCATGCCAGGAAGGTCTGAGGAATTCAGAATCTCGGTTGGATACTGCACAGAATCCGACATGTCCACAACTTTGTCAATAGACTTTAGCAGCTGTTCTTTTCCAGGCAATTGCATAAGAAGTTTTTCATTGATTTTGCTGGCCATGTCATTTCTTTGTGCAAGGATGGCACGCTCGCACAACCACTTGTGGTTCTTGTAGTTTACAGTCAAGTTGGGGAAGACTTTTCTGCTATGAGCCTCTACACCGTTAACTAATTCTCCACATCCGGGTGGTATGGTTACCAGTCCGCTCTCATCAGCAGTCAGTTCGCCGTTTCCAATTGATAGCAGCATCGATGTAAGCTCTCCCACTGTTGCGTCCCCTTCAAGATACACTCTCATGTTAGTAGACAGGGTGAGAGTTTGGACTTGCTGCCATAGAAAAGAAGATTTAAGGCAAGCTGAAAGTTTATCTGCCCGGGTTCCCCTCTGTATGACTGGCAAAGTTTGCCGAAAATCATCAGCAAGTAAAACGGTTACACCGCCAAAGGCTGCTTGTTGTGTTTCTCTGATATCTCTTAGCGTGCGATCAAGAGCCTTCGGCGCCAGCTTGTTTGCCATTGTACACTCATCCCACACAATCAACTGACATTGCTTTAGTATTGTGGCCATTCCTGTACCCTTAGCGATTTTACAGGTTGGCGTCTCCGTATGTGCCAAGTTTAACGGAAGTTTGAAAGCTGAGTGGGCAGTCCTGCAAAGTTTCCGCAATTCCTGATGAAGCAACAGCAACAACATTTTCTTTTGTTGCCTCACCTTTTCAAGTAAAAGATTGAGGAGGAACGTCTTGCCTGTGCCACCAGGTGCATCTAGAAAGATAATACCACGAGATCCACTATGCATGTTGTCTAGGATGACGTGATAAGCCGCAGCTTTGTCTGGCGCCAGTAATGGTTTGTTGCTTGATACGTACGCTGTAAGCTCATCTTGGTCATAGTTGGTATCTCTGATCAAGTCTCTGCAATTGCATACATGCTGGTCTCTCTGAGGTGTCGGCAGACCATACGTTCTAAGCTCGTGGCCTCTTAATCTAATAACTATGTCTTCCAACAGTATGAGTGCTTGGTTGAAGCAAGGTTCTTGGCTACGATTCTGATAGCGAACCTAAAAATGGAGAAGAAAATGTTAGAGTTGCAGTTGCTGTAACCTGTAAGTTTGTAGGTAACAAATTCTTACCTCAAGTAGTATGTCTTCGGCTAAGCTCTCTTTACGTTTATCCCACAGGCTTTTTGAGTTTCCCAGCCCACACGTGACGAGCATAGTGCCAAACAGATTTCTCAGCATGCGGGGAGAGCGACTGAGAGCAGCTTCTTCTAGAGTTGCGCTCCAGTGACCTTCATTCTCCAACAAACCCCTCATCGAGCAAGCTTCTCTGAAAGTTGCACAATTGAATTGATTGACCATTCTAAGATCTTCATACGATGTCGGCTCTCTGACTATGTGAAGGAGAAGGTGCAAGCAATAGCATTCAAATGCGCTTGGGTGGATAGTGTACACTCTACCAAGAGTGTCGCATGACTTGATTCCTGGATTTCCTTCCACATGGATGCCCTGGATGCGTCGTTTCCATTTCTTACTGTATCTGTCCCATCTGTAGTTATGTGACACATTGCAATGCAAAAGAGTTTTGGCAAAGTCGTCTTCTCGGCAAAGGTCGAAGAATGCTGTCAAAGTAGTTCTAGGTGGCTCTGCTATTCTGTCTCTTACGTTGTCTTCGGTAAAATACACACATTGCCCATTCTCCAAGTGCAGATACAAATGCTCTACTGGTGGATACCTGTGATGAATCGGGAAGTCGAGAATACACCATGTTGCTTCACTGCTGCAGATGTATCTTCCAATCTTGTACCTTGAAACCTCATCCCTCCTCATTTCTTGCCGTTCCAGCCCGAATACTGCCTGATCGCTACCTTTGTTGACGTATTTACATATGTACTTAATCGATTTCACTGTATTGCAGTACTCAACATTAATGTGCGCATTGAAGATCTTGGACATAGGGCAATAAGGGACCACCCACTTGTTGTCAATTTCCACTTCGTTGCAAGCTAAGATTGTCACTTTTGCTGTAAAGCCACCATCTCCCGCCTTTCTTCTGCGGTAAAGTGGGTACCCGTCGTGCCCTGTCTGAGTCTCCCGGAGAAGCTCTCTTGGATATCGTTTCGTACACTTGCCGTCTTTCATGCATGGCGACTTTCGGTTTAGTGCACCGCATGGCCCATGGATCATGTGCTACTTGATGATGTTGTAGAGCACTGAGTCGTCTTCGGGGTTGGGTATCTCTGCACTAATAATAGGGTCGACATCAGCAGGGTGGAGTTTCTCTTCAAGCCACACCAAGATATGCGAATGGGGGAGGCCCCGCTTTTGCCACTCGATGGAGGACATGTGACAGCGTGTTGTGCCAAAGATGGCCACGTTTATGAGCAATTCCATTAGCTTCTTAACCTTTAGGCGAAAGACTCTGGCCAGAAGGTCGTGTTTGTTCTGAGATGTTTGTCCTCTCATCAGCTAATCTTTTATCTTCAGCCAAGAGGGGTTGCATGTAAAACTTATAAAAAGATCAGGACGGCCGTACTTTCTGACATACGTCATTGCATCTTGAGTCTTCTCATTCATGTACCTGGGACCGCCAGTGAAAGAAGATGGAAGAATAACTGTTCGACCAAGGTCAGTATCTTGGCTATCCTGTGCGAGAGCATCTTTTAGGTGGATGTAGCTGTCGACTAGTAATTTGCTCTGATTGTGGCGTACGTACCGGAGACGTTCTCCCTCAATCTTAGCGTACATATCGACTAAAAACTGATGGAAGAGGTTTTTTGGTTCTAAGTAGGTGGTTAAAATTGTTGGTCCTCACCATGATTCTGTAGGCGTAGAATTCCATAGCGAATACTTTATTGTTGGTAGGTAAATCTGTTCTTGGGTCAACTTCACGCAGTTCGAAATTATATCCATCTTCGCCGCGACAGAAGAGTAGCGAGTACTGAAGAGCATCGTCGGATCTGTGGGTTTTGGCGACTCGTTAAAGCTGGTCGCTGCGCTTTTGAAGAACAATGTCACGCTTGTTGAATTGTTGGCCAACGATGAGAACAGCAACTTCATCTGTCAGTGGAGCGTTAAATCGTCTTGAATGTTCCATGGTTGGAGCTTTGTCTGGTCGAATAACTATGCGGTGCTCTGGTAGGTCCAACTTCTCTAGGGCAGTCTTGAAGCTCGCCACATAATTGTTGACGTTGTGGAGCATCTCCTGAAGAGACAAATTAATGTCAATCTTTACACCAGGCACAGATCTGCATCGTGTCTCAGCTTGTTCTTGTTTATCACCCATAAAATAGATTTCCAGAAACTCTGGGTTTTCTCCTGACTGAGGTTGCATGGTACCAACTCTGTGGTAAACCTGGCCCTGAACTTTAAAGGTGGGCATAAATTCTAGTAGACAGACCCTTTCTGTACATCCAAAGCATGTCATCTGGAATGCAAAGTTGTATTTTCTGATGTTATTAACAAATTGCTTTGAATCGTGATTCTCTAAGAGAAGCAAAGATTTGAGCGGCTCGGGGATGTTTGAGATAAGAGGCAGATTGACTTTCCCATTTGAACAATACATTCCCGGTGCTTCGCCACCCATTTTAGGGCATGGCAATACTGACACTCTTTGGACATTGCCCCAATTT
Organism: Corticium candelabrum; assembly: GCF_963422355.1. NCBI lineage: Eukaryota > Metazoa > Porifera > Homoscleromorpha > Homosclerophorida > Plakinidae > Corticium > Corticium candelabrum. The sequence continues at coordinate 4,976,075 of NC_085087.1, read as the reverse complement.
GTACATCAGCATGTCCGCTGTAGTCAATCGATTGGTCGTAGTTAAAAGCTCTCCTCTTCCATCGTTCAACTGTTGGTTTTGATTCCTTCTTACCTCTGAGTCTTTTCTGTGGCTGATCTGGTGTCTCTTCTTGGCGTGCTCGTGCAGTGCCTTCTCTGTCAGCAGACGTTCTTGCTTGTCGCTTTTCTGGTGTCTCTTCTTGTCGTGCTCGTGCAGTGCTTCTCTGTCAGCAGACGTTCTTGCTTGTCGCTGCTCTGGTTTTCCTTCTTGTCATGCTCTTGAGGTTATTTCTCTGTTCGCAGATTGTCTCTCTTGCTGCTGCTCTGATGTTTCAAACTCTCTCGCTCTGCCTGTTCTGTCATTGTTCATGGCTAGTCTCAATTCACGGCTAACGGCTGTTTCTTCAGCTCTGTTGTTTCGTATTCTCTTCGCAGCTGATGTGCGACGGCCAATTGCTACGCGTTTTGGCCGTCCCATGTCGTTAGTAATCGATTCTTAAATTGACTCATATGCTACTATCACAAATCCCGTGCATTTTTACAAAACCCGGATGTAGATAGCTTACGCATGCATGGCCATGTCCAAACTACGATTAGTTAATTAATTAATTAAATTTTAGTTGGTACCCTGCTCCGAAGGCCTCTTTTAGTCTACTACGAACGTTCGAACGTCAGCAAAACTTTGCTCTGGCACGCAATTGTCTGCAGCTACACGTATTCGCGTAGTATGTAGTTTATTAATTAAACGGTAGGTTTTTAGACACGTTACAAACGGCGCATTTACTTGATTAGCGAATGCACGACCCGTCCTTTTAGAGGCAGAGTAGTGTTTTAGCCGAAGACGCACGCTGTGTATGAGCACGTCATGTGCAATCTTTGTTGCGAGGTCCCGGATATGATGAATGAATTCAAATCTTGCTATTCGCCCTTGTTTCGATCGAAATCGACACACTCCCCGTGTAGCGCTTGCTGCAGAAAACATGTAGGTTGGATTCGGTGCAAATGCAATCAGAATTTGGAGAGAAACGAGAGCGATAGAAGAGTAAGTTTGGTCGGCAAGAGATATTCGATCGCTCGAAGCTTTGCGAAGGACGACGATGCATACGGTGCACACAGGACTGGTATGAGCCTGTGTTCGAATGAACAGGAATGTGTAGCGTGTGCGTCGTCGAGAAATTTTACGCGGCAGTCGAACCCTCGAGAGGGGAGCCGGTGCATAATTTTTTAATTCTTTTACGCAAACCTTCCTCTGTCCGTACCGAGTGTGCGTACTGATTTCGGTTGCAAACGGACAAAAGACGTGGCCCCCAAACGCGAACACACACACACACACACACACACACACACACACACACACAAACACACACACACACGACAATTTGAGCTTTATATAGTAGACTAGGATCCATGGCCCGTCCTTCGTACGGGCAAGACTGCAGTGTAAAGATAGGTCTGTGGACACGTCACGTGCAATATTTGTTGCGAGATCCCGGATGTGCTGAATGAATTCGAATCTTGCTCTTCGCGCTTGTTTCAATAGAAATCGACACACTCCCCGTGTAGCGCTTGCTGCAGAAAATGTGTAGGTTGGATTCGGTGCAAATACAATCGGAATTTGAAGAGAAACGATAGCGCTAGAAGAGTAAGTTTCGTCGACAAGAGATATTCGATTGCTCGAAGCTTTGCGAAAGACGACGATGCATACAGTCTACACAAGACTGGTGCGGGCGTGTGTTCGAATGAACTGCAAGGTGTAGCGTTTGCGTCGTCGAGAAGTTTTTTGCGTGGGTCGATCCCCCGAGAGAGGACCCGGTGCATTATTTTTTTATTTTTTTACGCAAACCTTCTTCTGTACGTGCCGAGTGTGCGTACCGATTTCGGTTGCGAGAGGACAAAAGACGTGGCCGCCAAACGCGAACACACACACACACACACACACACACACACACACACACACACACACACACACACACAGACAATTTGAGCTATATATATTAGATAATGTTTGCAACCTGCAAAAAATTTTAAATTATTTATATTAACTTTTTAAGCAAAACTCAATGCCGCTGAGACAAAATAAATATGTTTAATGTAACTATAATTTCTCTAAATTTCTCTAAACTATTTCAAATATATTTTTAAAATTAATATATCTAATTGTATATATACATAATATGGTTCTCACAAAATTGTAAAACAAATCTCATTGAGAATAATTGTTATCTAAAGTCTTTAACCAATTACACTAATAGGTCAAAGTACAATAGTAAGACGTTGCTATGTAGCTATATCACAGGTAAGTATACATCAGATGCAGAATTGTTATAGATGGACCACTTTATGATCGTTGCTTTACTTTCGTTTGCTTTAGTTAGTGGGCGGTGCATGTGTCTTTACAGACAAGTCATTCTAAAACATTTGTCAAAACGGCCTCGATCAGTTTCTGAGTACAAGTACATGGATACTACTGCTCAATTTCACTTGTGGTAGTTCGTTGTTTGTAACAGAATTAAAGATGACTTTTAATTTGTATAAATAATTTAACATTTGCATTATATGTAATAAAAACAATTTTTACTACTTGTTTTGCCTTTTTCAAAACCGTCCCCTACAAATCTGTTGTGTATGCAGTTACAGCATTTGTAGTCTTGATCACTACTGTAGTTGACGTACAGTTAGCCATACAAATAGATTTATAAATCTGTGCAATTTACAATTGTCAGGCAAAATTATAATTAAAAGCATGTCAATAGAAACATCATAAGCAGAGAGCATTCGCTTACTTTGAGTTTTTGTTCCTCTCTTTAATAATGTAGTTGAGTTAATATTAAGTACTGAATCAGTACTGCCAACGGCCGTGATATAGCCAGATGATTGCTTTCATTGAAGCAAGAAAGATGAAACATGTATATATGGAGATAAGATAATGTCGTTGTCGTAACCCTCAATATTGATTGGGCCACTGTTGTAGCTTTGCCTACAGGTGTAAAGAAAATTGCAATTAAAATACTTGCAATCACAGTACTAAATAGTTACTATTGGCTGTTTACTTGATGAAGATGGAGAAACAGATACCGGTGTGCAATATGACAAATCAAAATAGAAAATACAAATTTTTATATTGCAATATTAATAAGTAATGTCATGTAAAACTCACTTGTTGATTTGATAATAACTGTCATTGAGAATGTAAAATTTACATTTGAGAAACATGTTTTTATTTGCATGATATAGTTTCCGTTATCTTTTTCTTGTAGTGATTTCATCCACAGACAGCCATGATGATAGTAATACCGATCTCGTGCAATGTATTTGTAGAAAGTTGGAGTATTGCCCTCAGATATCTCTTTCAGCAAGACATTATGAATTGAAAGTGATGGAGTGATGATATCGCTGTCATTCGGGCTGATACAAAATACGGGCTGTTGTCCTGAATGGACGTGCACTTGCTGGCGACTTGCAATTCCGTTAATGACGTCTAACTAAAATATAAAATCTATTTTGCAAAGTAGATTGTTTAGTCCATAACGTCGAACTTGACTAGTAGCTACCTGTGCATGTAATTATCAAGAATCCAAAATATATACTAACCGAACAAATGCAAGATAGCTGCACTGCTTCTGTGAAATGTATATTTGCTGTCTTTAGTATACTTGTAATCGTAGTATACGACAAGATGATTCAATTGTTCGTTTATAGGATCGATCGTAGTCTCTTTTCCATTCACGTTCTTGCCAAGTAAATGTTGTTTGCCTCTAAGTCTAGTTCACCATTCTATGAAAACTTTGCTTCTTGTCTATGGTACTGACTGTAAAATGACGAAAGTGTTAGACAAAAGATAAATATGTAAATCAGTAGACACAAGAACGTGAGGCCCTTCTCCTAGTCAGAAAAGAAAATGAATTATAAAATCAACTCGTTTATAACGAAATCATAAACATTACACATCAAAGCTTAATTGAAAACCACAAAGCAAAAACTACGAATCCATTTCCGTATCTCAACGAGACTCATTTTTACCACATACTGTTGTCGCTCACATTATGATCGATCTTAGATGACACTAACAGCAAGAAGCAGAAAGAACGTAGCCGAAGCTCCACTAGAACAATCGAACACAGAACGCCAATTAGCCATACAAGTAATTATCACATCGTGGTCAACACTTCTGACTTGATGATGCATCAATTATTAATTAATTAATTGCCTCATCAAAACAAAATCAGTCAAATATTAAAAACCAGTATAGTCATGATAAGAACAAATACATAAAATATAAAGATTAGAAGCAATAAATTTTAATTACCAAAAATGACAATATAAATATCTAATATTAATGAATACGTACGAAACATTTACAAGGTGTTGCGTTACACGACTGTCACACCACAAACGTACGACACCTGCAAGGCAACAGTCGCTTGTACATAGAAACGTATACTAGTAGCTAGCAGTGCTCACATTTTTCAGTATATAAATTGAGTGCTCTAGCTATGTTGAAAGCAATTATTATGCGAGCAGATTGACAATACTTTACCAGCAGTGGGGCTGTCACTTTCTTGGCCTTTGTATTAGCAATGCCTATTAATTGCTGCCATGCTGTCTGTCTTTTACAACAAGATTGTGTTCTGTCCCATCCAAGATGGTACACAAACTATAGGTACAAAACTGTATCTAAATATTTTAGTTTTTAGTAATAATCACATACTAATCAAACAGAATCGTGAACAATACATGACACAGCTTAGTTTTCATTGGTCTAGCTAAGGTAAGATGGTAGTGACAAAAGTACAACAAGTTGGCATGTGTGTGTGTGTGTGCGTGTGTGTGTGTGTGAGTGTGTGTGTGTGTGTGTGTGTGTGTGTGTGTGTGTGTGTGTGTGTGTATGTGTGTGTGTGTGTGTATGTGTGTGTGTGTGTGTGTGTGTGTGTGTGTGTGTGTGTGAGTGTGTGTGTGTGTGTGTGAGTGTGTGTGTGTGTCTGTGTGTGTCTGTGTGTGTGTGTGTGTGTGTGTGTGTGTGTGTGTGTGTGTGTCTGTGTGTGTATGTGTACTAATTGCAAGAAGCGAACAACACATGGAAACAACTTTATGTTTTCTGCAATTAGGATAAGATAGGTTATCCAATTGGTTGAATTGGTGTTCCAGTCATGCATACAACGTCTATCTAGCGCTTACTACACATTGTGTGAGGATCAGTGCTGCTAATGAAGTGCAATCGTCACGTTATCGTCTTTTTCTAGTCAGCGCTGTCAAGCATGTTCTCTGCATGCAGGCGAAAACTGCAGCAGCAAGTCTGATTCAGTTAGAACAGCGGTCGTCATAAAATTTTAACAGTATATATATTTGCATTTAATTTAAGTTAAGACCAGATGAACTAATACATCTAGGCTCGAATATTTCACATAAAATTGGACGAACCAACCAAAAACTAATAGAAAGCAATAACGTTTTGGGTATGCTCAGTTTTGTTGTACCATCTACAAGAAACGTTTTAGCCGAGAGATAAAACATATGAACGAATACCGAACAAAAAGAGGTAAGTGTATGCATAGCAGATTTGGGGACCATGTGAGAGTAGGTACAAGATTATTGCGCATGCGCAGACAAAATGTTTCCTATTGAGTCAAACTAATACCTGAACCGGGAAGTTCTAGAATCGAAGCATTTAGCGGTCTGGATAAGGTCTATGTACTCTAAATTCTTTCTCAAAAAACAATCATAATTTTGAGATAGTGTTCTGCACGAAACGACAACTTACAAGAGGCAGTCAACACTGCATCTATCTCGTAAACCAATTAACTCTTTTAATACATTGAATATTTGTAACAAACAGCTACACTCATCTACTAAATTGTCCATCTACTTGCTAGCATATATCGTTTAACATGTGCATGTGCACCCATCGTCCTGCACGTATCTTCCCAAATTGTTAGAAACGCTTACTGTAACTGCGGGGTCCCGTAAGCCAAATTGATTTGCAGTTGCATTTGGTAATGCTCAGATTGTGCATCAGCTCGTACTTCGTCTCCACGAGTTTCACCTACTGGACTGTGTGTCTTCAACAGTTTCGTAAACGACTTCCGGACAAACGGATACAGGTTGGATTTCACGTTGAGCGACACAGAAAATATTGTTTAGATACAAACAGTTTAGAGACCAGCAGGTATAGTTGCATGAACTAAATAGAAATATAAAAGCTAATGTACTACCTGTTAGTTGATTTCAATGCAATATGACTGTCTGTATTTTCGTAGACGACTTCAGATTCTGTTTAAAAATGTTAACGTCTATATGCAAAATATAAATATATGATTATATATTTATACACCTTGTTTTGTGCCACAGCAATGTCTGCTGCATTCTGTTCGTAGACTGTGACGGTACTTGTAACAGAAACCGACAGTTACTATGACAATCACAAGCACGATGCAGCAGCAAATAGCAATCACAATTGATTGTCCGCTGTCTAAACAACCAGATTTAATTAACTACAGCATATTTTACACTTAACGTAGAGTAATTAAAACAGTTTAAATCTTGACTTAATTAACATAATGTCTGTAGCCTGCAAAATTTTAAATTATTTATATTAATTTTGTAAGTAAAACCCAATGTTTCTGAGACAAAACAAATATGTTTACTGTAGCTAGAATTTGTCTAATTTGGAATTGGAATATATACGTATATTATTTCAAATTTGTTTTTCAAATTAACATATCCATTTGTATATACATAATATGGTAACAACGAAAATTGTAGAAGACATCTTACGAATAATAATTGGTATCTAAAGTCTATTACCAATTAGCCTAATGTTTCAAGTACAGTAGTAAAACGTTGCTATGTAGCTATACCACAGGTAAGTATAGATAAGATCCAGAATTGTTGTAGATGGACCACTTTTATGATCGTTGCTTAAGTGTAGTGTTTACTTCCGTTGGCTTTAGCTAGTGAGTGGTGCATGTGTCTTTATAGAACAGTCATTCTAAAACATTTGTCAAAACGACCTCAGTTTCTGAGTACAAGTACATGGATATTACTGCACAATTTCACTTGTTGTAGTACGTTGTTTGTAACAGAATTAAAAATAGCTTTCAATTTGTATGACAAATTTAACATTTGCATTAGATATGATAAAAATTATTTTACTACTCGTTTTGCCTTTTTCAAAACCGTTTCTTACAAATCCTGTTGTTTATTCAGTTACAGCAGTTGTAGCCTTGATTGATACTAAGTTGACGTACAGCTAGCCATATAAATAATTTTTGAATTTGTACGATTTATAATTGCGAGGCAACATTATAATTAATTAAATGCATTTCAAAGGTAACATCATAATCATAGTTCATTCGCTTACTTTAAAGTTTTGTTTCTCTTTTTAATAATGTAGTTAAGTCAATATTAATTACTGAACCAGTACTGCCAACGGTTGTGATATAACCAGATGATTGATTTCGTTGAACCAAGTAAGATAAAGCATGTACATATTGAGATGAAGATAATGTCGCTGTCTTAACTCTCAATGTTGATTGGACCACAGTTGTAGTTTTGCCTACAAGTGTACACAAAATTACAATATTTGCAATCACAATACTAAAAAGGTCCTATTGGCTGTTTACTTGTTGAAGATAGATGAACAGACATTGGTGTGTAGTATGACAGACCTGCACATATCAAATAGAAAATAGACATATTTATCTTTCAATATAAATCTGCAATGTTACGTAAAACTCACTTATTGGTTTGATAATAATTGTTATGGAGAATGTAAAGCATACATTTAAGAAACATGTTTTAATTGGCATTATATGGTTTCCGTTATCTGTTTCTTGTAGTGATTTCATCCACAGACAGCCATGTTGATGGTAATATCGATCACGTGCAATGTATTTGTAGAAAGTTGGAGTATTGCCGTCAGTTATCTCTTTCAACAAGAAAATATGATTTGGAGGTGATGGAGTGATGATATCGCTGTAATTAGATCTGCTGCAAAATACAGGTTGTTGTCCTGAAGGGACGTGCACTTGCTGGCGACTTGCATTTTGGTTGATGATGTCTAAATAAGATATCAAAATCTATGTTGCAAAATATATTGTTTAGTCCATAACGTCAAACTTGACTGGTAGCTACCTGTGCATGTAATTATCAAGAATCCAAAATCTATACTAACCGAGCAAGTGCAAGGTAGTTTCACTGCTTCTGTGAAATGCATGTTTGCTGTCTATATTATACTTGTAAATGTAATCTACAACAAGATGATTCAATTGTTCGTTCATAGGACCGATTGTAATCTTTTTTTTCCATTTGCGTTCTTGCCAAGCAAATGTTGTTTGTTTCTAGGTCTACCCAACCATTCTAACACATTGCTTCCTTTCCATGGTTATGACTGTAAAGTGACGTAAGTGTTAGGAAAAAGATAAATATCAAAAAAAAGTAGACCCAAGGACGTGAGGACCTTCTCCTAGTAAGAAAACAAAAAAAAATTAGAAAAATCAACACGTTTAAAACGAAATCATAAACAATACACATCAAAACTTAGTTGACAAGCCACAAAGCCAAGAGTACGAATTCATTTCCGTCTATGTCAACGAGACTCATTTTTACCACGTACTGATTGTCGTTCACCTGATGACCGATCTAAGACGACACTAACAGCAAGAAGCAGAAAGAACGTAGTCGAAGCTCGACTAGAACAATCGAACACAGAATACTAATGAGCTATGCAAGTAATTATCATATCGTTCAACACTTCAGACTTGATGATGAATTAATAAAATATAATTAATAGTTTATTACCTTACCATAACAAAATACGAAGTCATATATTAAGAACCGATATAGTTATACTCAGGACTTATACATAAAATATAATTTTTAGAAGCAAGCAATTACAATTACGAACAAATGACAATACTGATATTTAAAATTAATGACTATGTACGGGACATACACAAGGTGTTGCGTTTACAACTTTCACACAACAAACTTATGACAAGTGCAAGGCAACCAAGGTTTGTGCATAGAATTGCGCTCATTTTGGACCTCTGAAAGTCACTGATAAGAGAAACATCACTGTAAATGTAAAAAACTGTTACGAAAATTCAAACGTAACTAACTATTTATCTTTACGTTTCTCAACGTAAGTCTACAGAAACACACACTGAATGAACAAAATTTTATTAAAATATTTGTCTTGAAAACAGCTGAAATCTCTACTACTAAAAAATTAGAAACAAATACTATGACAATTAGAGAAACAAACCAAAGTACTGGAAATGAAGCAGATGACCAAACTTCATCAAGTAACAAAATTCAATTTCAAGAAATATGTTTAAATTTGGTTATCTTGTTCAGAAATGTCAACTTGAAGTTATTCAGTTATCGCAATTTTTAGCATCGCAGCTCTAATCGTTTTTGTTACTCTGCTTCTCTTTTGTATTATAAGTAAGTAATATAAGGCATTTTTGTTCTTGATTTGCCGTTGTGTTGTGACTAGAAGCTAAATCTCTAAGACAGAAACTGCAAGAGTCAAGGTATTTCAGGTTTATTAGAAAAAGCAAGTTTCTCAAAATTGATATTAATTTTCAGGTATGATCCAGCCTTAGAATCACAGCCATCAGTGTATGAGACTAGAACAAAATGTGACTAGAACAAAATTTACCAAATGCGCAACTACGCTAACAGATGATAAAAACTGGCAAATTAGAAAACAATAAATAACAATTGCTTTTGATTCTGCTTAATTTTTAAAATATTTATAATTTTTAATAAGTCAAAAACTGTTAAATATATGCTTGGTGTTAAACATACTTACTAAATTTATTAAATCAATTTTTGTAGCTTAGAGATTATGACGAGCCAGTTGTACGGAAAAATTCGACTGAAGAAGTACCGTGTGCAACCACATTAGAAAGACAACCAGTAAAGTTTTCTTTGGGGTCTGAGACCGCGGTAGAAATAGTAGCGGACTAGAAAACTGAAGGAGGTTATAACGTACCATTTTTTCTGAGTGTGGATCCAACTAAACATTTTTCTAAGTCCTAGGTTGCTGCTCACGCAACTACCATGCCGGTGATTACAGAATAAAATATTTTATCGTCTACTTATTAATTACTGTATTGTATACTTTAAGATTGAGGAATATGATCATCACGATAGTAACAATACTAGAATTTAAAAAAATTCTCTAAAAAAAGAAATTGATGTAGGGATTGTATAAATATTATTAGAAACAACATTTAGATAATATGAACTAAAGCCAGACATCATTGGTAAATCCTTCTATCCCACTAAATGTAAAATGTAGGGAATGTTGTTGGAAGGATTAAATAATTATGTCTGGATTAGGTTCATATTATCTATATCGTGTTTTAGCAATTTTTATACAATTCCTTTATTTATTTCTTTTTCCAGAAAAAGTATTTAAACTTGTTGTTTGGTAAGTTTTTAGGAGTGCGAACGCACAACCTACTCCATTAATTAACAAAGATTCTATAGATTGGTATACATGTATAGTTACATATCTCGAGCATGTGGATCTTACGTACACAATGTTATGTACTTGTAACATCTGCAAATAAGCTGTGCAGTATTTGTGTGTAGGTTTGAATCATGCGGAAGTTATATTTAGTTGCAATTTAAATTATAACTTACCACTAATAAATGAAGCTGCACTTGAGAGTTACCTGCATATGTGCATGTAGTGTGTGTGTGTGTGTGTGTGTGTGTGTGTGTGTGTGTGTGTGTGTGTGTGTGTGTGTGTGTCAGCGGGGAAGGGTGTGGCTGCGACAGACTAATTTAGAGGTTGAGTACAGGCCGACGCACTGGGGTAGCTTGTACTTGTACTGTACAATTTGAACACGTTAGGGTACGACATGACAACCATGAAATGCCAGTTTCAAGAGCGTAAGCTTCTTCTTCGTCATCATTGTCGATGTCATTGAACGCAAGGCACACTCGCCAACATTTGCGCACGTGCACGTGACCGCGAGTTGGTACTGTACGCGTGCTGATCGTCTTGAACAAAAGCCTCTACACGCGACCCGTTTGTACGCACGACGTCTTTGATTTGCGGCTTCGAGAGATCTGCCTTTATACGCGACATTACGGTAGCTCTAGTCAACTCACTTTGTGCCCAAAATTTCATGGTATAAGCTACATGCACCTACAGCTCGTAGCAAACGTCACATTCAACGTCGGCATTTCGTGATGGAAGCGAGCCGAATTTGCTCTTGCCTTCTGCTTGAAGGCGTTGGTGTTCCAATTACGGCAAGAAGAGGTATATCGCGTCTGCGATTGCGATGACGTTCAACGTCACTACGTATACAGTAATACTCACTTCCGTTTGCTAGTGCTATTCAAAACCGCGATTCTTTGGCTAACTGTAGGCTTTAACTACAGCACGTGTCAAGAACTCCTGTCACCTTGTCTGTACTTAGACAACGTACATTACAGGGTAGCAGGAGCTCGTGATTGGCCGCCTAGTTATTGTTTTATTACAACAATTACGTGTAACGTAAGTAGGGTAGCAGGTTCAAATCCATTCTAGAAATCTTTTTTCTTAAAAGTTTCTTCGTTCTATCATCAAAACAACACAGTTCCGCTTATTCTACGTCGTTTCTCAAAGTTTCAGCTTTAGATATGCCATAGTCAAAGAGTTATGCGTGACGAAAAAGAAGAAAACGAAGAAGAAAAAGAAGAAGAAGAAGAAGAAGAAGAAGAAGAAGGAGAAGACGAAGGAGAAGAACAAGAAGAAGAACAAGAACAACAAGAAGAAAGAAGACTAAATACGACGAAAACTCCGAAATTGCCGAGCGTTTGCTCTGTCTGTCGCTTGCAATAGCACAAGATTCGGATCTGTCGATAAACAGCAAGATGGTGTCACGTGCTTCGATGTGTCATGTGACAAATGCCTAAGTGTTGTTGCCAAAAATTGCCTCAGAAACAAACGCTTGAAATTAAAAATCCATACGCAGCCAGATATCGGTATTGCTTAGCAAAACACTTTCCGGTTTGGATATATCTGTATGACGTCACAACTATTGTAGGTGTGCCGACACCCAATCCACTATCTACTGTACGAGCACAGGTATGACGTTCTTCATTGATTTTAACTTGTTTCAATAGTTTTGTAGTTTCCGTTATGCCAAAGACTGTGCACAAAGCTTTCAAAATTTGAGAAATATTTGCTTTTAGTTTTGCTAGTTTAAATTTGTATATGACCCTAATTATAATAATTAGCGGTAATAAATATTTTGTCATTTATGTGTTAGAACATTCCACTGGCTCGCCAACTGTCTCTGCATCCTACACCTCTCATCAGTTCATAACACTTTCTGCTAATCGCGGTAAATAGTAATTTTGGTCAATTATTAATATTATCAAACATCAATATTAACAATTTAGGTGTACCATTGTCATTGTATCATGTCACGTGGTTTTGACAACCCGGATTAGACGATACAGCAGGTACAAATTGTTTTTAACCTGGAATGCGCTGATAACCTCTCGCTGCGAAGGGAAACGCGTATACACTCCCGTTGCTATGATCAACAGCACAACACAGCTGGTTTCAGTAACACGCAGATGATTTGATGTGCCTCTAATGAGCTACTAAACGGTAAATGCACTTAGACTACATCTAACTACTTACAGTAAACGGTTAGTGTGGAAGATAGCTGTTGCAATAGCTCTCCAAGTCTTCCACAGCAGTGACGTTAGCAAATCGAGCCATTTTCGGCCTAGTTGTTTCAAAATCATCATCATCTGCCTTCGGATTAATCATGTAAGCTGAACATGCAGGTTGAGTCAACCGTCACCGTTGAAAGCCAAATAAGAAGTATGATTTATGTACGCACAACTGTACTTGAACGCTCAAAATGAACGGGAATTCAAACCAACCAATGGCCTTGCATGATACAAATCACTCATCGTATGGGTTAGTCTCGGATATCATTGTTATTACGCCTCGGGAGAGTAGCAGCTAATACTTCGGTAATTATCTGGCAAATAGCTGCCACTCTCCTCGGGTAATAACAACGATATCCTAGACGTGCCCATACGATAACTAGTAAACAACAACAACAACAATTGTTGTTGCTATATCCGTCTCTTTACTATTGTTATTGTTAATGTTAATCGTCGTTACCCTGGTGATCTTACTACCACGGTGGGCAAAGAAACAGTACAACTTGAAGTAAGTATTTCGAACAATTAACACACTTTGTAATTAATAAGCAATTGCAAGTTTTTGTATAATTAATAGCAAAGAGGACAGAAACTGCCAAGGACTTCCATCTGATTGGAATGTATATGTACAGCAGAAGTCGGTTTTTAAAAGAATATAAACCAATTTTTAAAGGCAAACATCCGGCAACAAAACAATGAAGAATAATTATAATAATTGCGAAGATCTTTTACCGTATATCATACCGACAAAAAGTTCAGTTGTTACTATGACAACGGGTAAATTTCGTAATCGTTTTAGTTGCCACATATTTTGATTTGGTCTGTATTTAGAATTTCCGAAAGGGGCTATTTGGAACCTGCTGAGTGTGTTAGTTTCAGAATGCAAAAATTGGCAAAATTAAGGATCTTGCCCATAAAATGTTTACTTTTCTATCATATCTATGACGACTGGTATTTGATTGATTGTTTTGTGTAGAGTGAAGACGTGACGTGTCTTGCTCCAAAATACACGCAGAGCCTAAAAATAATAATAGTAATAATTTATAATATTGTAACAGAAAACGATCGTTTGACTCTATCTTAGATTTATCAGAATAACATGCCAATGTGTCAATATTTTATTCGAATTTGTATTACATAATCAATGACATAAACAAAAACAATTATGTACATTTTGTATTTGCGTCTCTATTGCTTTGTACGTATTAATCGTTAGCACAACCGCGTTGTGTGTTTGTGTGTGAGTGTGTGTGTGTGTGTGTGTGTGTGTGTGTGTGTGTGTGTGTGTGTTTGTGTGTGTGTGTGTGTGTGTGTGTGTGTGTGTGTGTGTGTGTGTGTATGTGTGTGTGTGTGTGTGTGTGTGTGTGTGTGTGTCTGTGTCTGTGTTTGTTTGTGTGTGTGTGTCTGTGTGTGTGTGCGCACGCGCGCGCGCGCGTGTGTGTGTGTGTGTGTGTGTGTGCATGTTTATACTAATTGTAAGAAGCTAGCAACACACGAAACAACTTTACGTTGTCTGCAATTAGATTAGACATTCATCATTATCTAATATGGTGAATTAGAGATCGATTCACGCAAACAACGTCTATCTAACGCTTTCTACACATTGTGTGACGGTCAGTGCTGCTAATGAAGTGCAATCGTCACGTTCTTGCTCTTTTCTAATTAGCGCTGTCAGGCATTTCCTCTGCATGCAGGTGAACGCTACAGCAGCAAGTCTGATTCAGTTAGGACAGTGCGCGTCATAATCTTTTAGCAGTATACATTTGCTATTAATTAAAGTTAATCAAGACCGGATGAACTAATACATCTAGGTTCGAATATTTCACATAAAATTGGACCAACCAAAATAAATAGAAAGCAATAACGTTCTGAATAAGCGCAGTTATTATTGCACCGTCTACAAGAAACGTTTTATCAGAGAAATAAAATATATGAACGGATACCGAACGAAAGGAGGTACGTGTATGCATAGCAGATGTGGGGACCACGTGAGAGTAGGTCCAAAATCATCGCATCTATTTCGTAAACCAATTAACTCTTTTAATACATAGAATACTTGTAACAAATAGTTACACTCATTTACTAGCTTGTCCACCTACTTGCTAGCATGCATATATCGTTTTAGATGTGGATGTGCACCCATCGTCCTGCACTTACCTTCCCACATTGTTAGAAACGCTTACTGTAACTGTGGGGTACCGTAGGCCAAATTGATTTGCAGTTGCATTTGGTATTGCTGAGAGTGTGCAACAGCTGGTACTTCGTCTCTACGACTTTCACCTACTGGCCTCTGTGTGTCTTCAACAGTTTCGTAAACGACTTCCGGACGAACGGAAACAGGTTGGATTTCACGTTGAGAGATACAAAAAACTCTATTTACATACAAATAATTCAGAGAACAGCAGGTATAGCTGTATAAACTAGATAAAATGTAAAAACCTAACGTACTACCTGTTAGTTGATTTCAATGCAATTTGACTGTCTGTATTTTCGTACACGACTTCAGATTCTGTTTTAAAATGTTAACGTCTATACAATATATAAATACATGATTATATATTTATATACCTTGTTTTGTGACACAGAAATGTCTGCTGCAGTGTGTTCGTAGACTGCGACGGTACTTGTAAGAGAAACCGACAGTTGCTATGGCAATCACAAGCACGATGCAGCAGCTAATGGCTATCACAATTGATTGTCCACTGTCTAAACAACCAGATTTTATTAACTAAAGCATAAATGTACACTTAACGTAGAGCAATTTAAACAGTTTAATCTTGATTTAATTAACATAATGTCTGTAACCTGCGAAAATTTTAAATAATATAAATAAATAAATATAAATAAATAAAAATTTATCTTAATTTTTAAACAGAACCAAATGCTTCTGAGGCAAAATAAAAGCTTTAATGTAAATAGAATTTCTCTAATTTGAAATCGTAATAAATACACAAATTATTACAAATGTATTTTTTGAATAAACATATTCATATGTATATACTTAATATGGTAATCAGAAAAATTGTAGAACAAATATTACTGAGAATAATTAGTACCTAAAGTCTCTTGCCAGTTAGCTTAATAGGTCAAGTACTGTAATAAGACGTTGCTATGTAGCTTTACCACAGTTAAGTATAGAAAGATGAAGAATTGTTGTAGATGGACCACTTTTATGGTCGTTGCTTCAGTGTAGTGTTTACATCTTTTTGCTTAGCTGGTGAGTAGTACATGTGTCTTTACAGACCAGTAATTCAAAAACATTTGTCAAGCCGACCTCAGTTTCTGAGTACACGTACATGCATACTACTGCATAGTTTCACTTCTTGTAGTACATTGTTAGCAACAGAATTAAAGATAACTTTTAATTTGTATGACTAAAATAACATTGCATTAGCTATGATAAAATTAATTTTTTCTAGTCGTTTTGCCATTTTAAAAATCGTCCCCTACGAAACCTGTTGTATATTCAGTTAGAGCATTTGCAGTCTTGATAAATACTATAGTTGACGTACAGCTAGCCTTACAAATAGTTCAATGAATTTGTGCGATTTACAATTTTCAGGCAAAATTATAATTATCTGAATGTCAATAGAACATCATAAGCAGAGTTCGTTCTCTTACTTTGAAGTTTTGTTTCTCTCTTTAATGGTGTAGTTGAGTTAATATTAATTACTGAACCATTGCTGCTGACGGTTTTAATATAGCCAGATGATTGTTTTTGTTGAACAAAGAAAGATGAAGCATGTGTATGTTGAGATGTAGATAATGTTGTTGTCTTAACTCTCAATGTTGATTGGACCACAGTTGTAGCTTTGCCTACAGGTGTACATAAAATTGCAGTTACAATACTTGCAATCGCAATAATAGTACAAAGTTACTATTGGCTGTTTACTTGTTGAAGATGAAGGAACAGATATTGGTGTGTAATCTGACAGATCTACACATATCAAAATAGAAAATGCACATTTATATATTGAAATACAAATCTGTAATGTCACATAAAACTCACTTGTTGACTTGATAATAACTGTCATAGGAAATGTAAAATTTACATTTGGGAAACATGTTTTTATTTGCATGATATAGTTTCCGTTATCTGTTTCTTGTAGTGATTTCATCCACAGACAGCCATGTTGATAGTAATATCGATCACCTGCAATGTATTTGTAGAAAGTTGGAGTATTGCCGTCAGTTATCTCTTTCAACAAGAAAATATGAATTGGAGGTGATGGAGTGATGATCTCGCTGTCATTCGGTCTGATGCAAAATACGGGCTGTTGTCCTGAAGGGACGTGCACTTGTTGGCGACTTGCATTTCCGTTAATGACGTCTAAAGAAAATATCAAATCTATTTTGCAAAATAAATTGTTTAGTCCATAACGTCAAACTTGACTGGCAGCTACCTGTACATGTAATTATCAAGAATCCAAATATGTACTAACCAAACAAATGCAAGATAGCTGCTCTGCTTCTATGAATTGCATATTTTGAATGTTCACTAGACTTGTAAATGTAATCTACAACAAAATGATTCAATTGTTCGTTCATAGGACCGATTGTAATCTCTTTTCCCTTCACGTTCTTGCCAAGTAAATGTAGTTTGCTTCTACGTCTAGTCAACCATTCTATGACAACATTCCTTCCTTTCCATGGTACTGACTGTAAAGTGACGTAAGTGTTAGGCAAAAGATAAATATCTAAAGCAGTAGACCCAAGGACGTGAGGACCTTCTCCTAGAAAGAAAAGAAAAACAATTAGAAAATCAACTCGTTTAAAACGAGATCCTAAACAATAAATGTCAAAGCTTAATTGACAAACCACAAAGCAAAAAGTACGAATCCATTTCGGTCTAGGTCAACGAGACTGGTTTTTACCACATACTGATTGTCGTTCACCTGATGACCGATCTAAGACGACACTAACAGCAAGAAGTAGAGAGAACGTAGCCGAGGCTCGACTAGAACAATAGAAGACAGAACGGCAATTAGCCATGCAAATAATTATCACGTCGTGCTCAACACATCAGACTTGATGATGCATCAATTATTAATTAATTAATTAGCTCTTCAGAACAAAATACCGTGTCAAATATTAAGAACCAACGTAATCCTAATCAGAATTTATATATAAAATATAATGCATTTGAAGCAAGCAATTACAATTAACAATAATGGCAATATTGAATACGTACGGGACATTTACAAGGTGTTTTGTTACACGACAGTCACACCACAAACGTATGACACGTGCAAGGCAACAGTGGCTTGTGTATAGAAACGTATACTAGTAGCTAGCAGTGCTCACATTTTCTAGTTTATAAATTGAGTGTTTTAACTATGTTGAAAGCAATTAATATGCGTGCAGATTGACAATACTTTACC
>NC_085087.1:4950508-4953008 GCF_963422355.1 Corticium candelabrum | reverse complement strand
TAATTCTAAAACATTTGTCAAAGCGAACTCAGTTTCTGAGTACACGTACATGCATACTAATGTAAAGTTTCACCTGTTAAGGTACATTATTTGCTACAGAATTAAAGATAACTTTTAATTTGGATGACTAAAATAACATTTGCATTAGCTATGATAAAAATAAATTTTTACTAATCGTTTTGTCATTTTCAAAATCGTCTCCTACAAAACCTGTTGTATATTCAGTGACAGCATTTGCACTCTTGGTCAATACTATAGTTGACGTATAGCTAGCCTTACAAATAGTTCACTGAATTTTGTGCGATTTATAATTTTCAGGCAAAATTATAATTAACTGGATGTCAATAGAACATCATAAGCAGAGTTCGTTCGCTTACTTTAAAGTTTTGTTCCTCTTTTAATGATTTAGTTGAGTTAATGTTAAGCTGAGTTAATATTAAGTACTGAACCAGTACTGCCAACGGTTGTAAAATAGCCAGACGATTGTTTTCGTTGTACAAAGAAAGATGAAGCATGTGTATGCTGAGATGTAGATAATGTCGTTGTCTTAACAGTCAGTGTTGATTGGACCACAGTTGTAGCTTTGCCTACAGGTGTAAACAAAATTTCAATTACTATACTTGCAATCGCAATACTAAAAAGTTACTATGGGCAGTTTACTTGTTGAAGATGAAGGAACAGATATTGGTGTGTAATATGACAGATCTGCACATATCAAAATAGAAAATACAAATTTATATATTGCAATATAAATCTGTGATGTCACATAAAACTCACTTGTTGATTTGATAATAACTTTCATAGGAAATGTAAAATTTACATTTGGAAAACATGTTTCTATTTGCATGATATAGTTTCGTTATCTGTTTCTTGTAGTGATTTCATCCACAGACAGCCGTGTTGATAGTAATATCGGTCCCGTGCAATGTATTTGTAGAAAGTTGGAGTAATGCCGTCTGTTACCTCTTTCAACTAGAAAATATGAATTGGAGGTAATGGAGTGATGATATCGCTGTCATTCGGTCTGATGCAAAATACGGGTTGTTGTCCTGAAGGGACGTGCACTTGCTAGCGACTTGCATTTCCGTTAATGACGTCTAAAGAAAATATCAAATCTATTTTGCAAAATAAATTGTTCAGTCCATAACGTCAAACTTGACTGGTAGCTACCTGTAAATGTAATTATCAAGAATCCAAAATATGTACTAACCGAACAAATGCAAAATAGCTGCTCTGCTTCCATGAAATGCATGTTGGCTGTGTTCAATATACTCGTAAATGTAAAATACAAATAGATGATTCAACTGTTCGTTCATAGAACCGATTGTAATGTCTTTTCCCTTCACGTTCTGACCAAGTAAATGTTGCTTGCTTCTACGTCTAGTCAACCATTCTATGACAACATTCCTTCCTTTCCATGGTACTGACTGTAAAGTGACGTAAGTGTTAGGCAAAGATAAATATCGAAAGCAGTAGACCCAGGGACGTGAGGACCTTCTCCTAGTAAGAAAAGAAAAAGAATTAGAAAATCAACTCGTTTAAAACGAGATCCTAAACAATACATATCAAAGCTTAATTAACAAACTACAAAGCAAAATGTACGAATCCATTTCCGTCTAGGTCAAGGAGACTCATTTTTACCACATACTGATTGTCGTTCACCTGATGACCAATCTAAGACGACACTAACAGCAAGAAGTAGAAAGAACGTAGCCGAAGCTCGACTAGAACAATCGAACTCGAAACTCCAATTAGCCATGCAAATAATTATCACGTCGTGCTCAACACATCTGACTTGATGATGCATAAATTATTAATTAATTAATTAACTACTTTTCAAAACAAAATACCGTGTCAACTATTAAGAACCAATATAATCATAATCAGAACTTATACATAAAATATAAAGTATTTGAAGCAAGCAATTAAAATTACCAATAATGACAATATAAATATTTAAAATTAATTAACACGTATGGGACATTTACAAGGTGTTGCGTTACACGACTGTCACACCACAAACGCATGACACGTGCAAGACAACAGTGGCTTGTGCATAGAAATGTATACTAGTAGCTAGCAGCGCTCACATTTTCCAGTTTATAAAGCGATTGCTTTAATGTGCGTGAAGATTGACAATAATTTACCAGCAGTGAGGCTGTCACTTTCTTTGCCTTTGCATTATCAATGCTTATTAATTGCTGCGATGGAGTCTGTCTTTCACAACAAGATTGTGTTTAGTCCCATCCAAAATGTTACTCAAACTATAGGTACAAATCTGTACATAAATATTTTTGTTGTTAGTAATAATCACATATTAATCAAACAGAATCGTAAAAAATAGATGTTACAGCTTAGTTTCCATTGTTCTAGCTAAGGTAAGATGGTACTGACAAAAGTACAAGTTGGCTTCTGTGTGTGTGTGTGTGTGTGTGTGTGTGTGTGTGTGTGTGTGTGTGTGTGTGTGTGTGTGTGTGTGTGTGTGTGTGTGTGTGTGTGT
>NC_085087.1:4735508-4948008 GCF_963422355.1 Corticium candelabrum | reverse complement strand
GTTTTGTGCCACAACAATGTCTGCTGCAGTGTCTTCGTAGACTGTGACGGTACTTGCAAGAGAAACCGACAGTTGCTATAGCAATCACAAGTACAATGCAGCAGCAAATAGCTATCGCAATTGATTGTTCGCTGTCTAAAAAAGTGACTTTATTAACTAAAACATACACGTACACTTAACGTAGAGCAATTTAAACAGTTTTAATTAACATACTTAACAGACTCAATTAACATAATGTCTGTAACCTGCAAAAATTATAAAATAATTAATATTAATTTTATAAGCAGAACCCAATGATTCTGAGACAAAATAAAAGGCTTTCATGTAACTAGAAGTTTCTAATCTAGAAATATAATAAACACATAATTTATTTTAAGTTTATTTTTAAATTAAAATATTTATTTATATATACATAATCCGTTACTCACGAAAATTGTAAAACAAATATTGCTAAGAATAATTGTATCTAAAGTCTATTACTAATACTTATTAACCTAATAAGTCAAGTACATTAGTAAGACGCTGCTATGTAGCTATGCCACAGGTAAGTATAGATATGATGAAGAAATAATTGTTGTAGATGGACCATTTTTATGATCTTTGCGTAAGTATAGCGTTTACTTCCGTTTGCTTTAGCTAGTTGGTGGTGCATGTGTCTTTACAGACCAGTCACTCTAAAACTTTTGTCAAAACGACCTCAGTTTCAGAGTACAAGTACATGGATATTACTGCACAGTTTAACTTGTGTTAGTATATTGCTTGTAACAGAATTAAAGATAACGTTTATTTTGTATGACTAATTTACAGTTTGCATAAGTTATAATACAAAATTATTTTTACTACTTGTTTTGCCTTTTTAAACCCGTACACTACAATAACTGTTGTATACTTAGTTACAGCATTTGTAGTCTTGCTTGATACTATAGTTGACGTACAGCTATCCACACAAATACTTTTATGTATTTGTACAATTTATAATTTTTAGGCAACATTATAATTAAATACATGTCAATAGAAACATCATAAACAGAGTTCATTCGCTTACGTTGAGTTTTGTTTCTCTTTTTAATTAATAATGTAGTTGAATTGATATTAAGTACTGAACCAGTACTGCCAACGGTTGTGCTATAGCTAGATGATTGGTTTCGTGGAAAAAAGAAAGGTGAAGCATATACATATTTATATATAGATAACGTCGTTGTATTAACCCTCAATGTTGATTCGACCACAGTTGTAGCTTTGCCTACAGGTTTACACAAAATTGCAATTACAATACTTGCAATCACAATACTAAAAGTTACTATTGGCTGTATATTTGTTGTAGATGGAGAGACTGATATTGGTGTGTAATATGAAAAATTTGCACATATCAAAATAGAAAATACAAATTGTTAAATTGCAACATAAATCTGTAATGTTACGTAAAACTCACTTGTTGATTTGATAATAACTTTCATAGGAAATGTAAAATTTACATTTGAGAAACATGTTTTCATTGGCATGATATAGTTTCCGTTATCTGTTTCTTGTAGCGATTTCATTCACAGACAACCATGTTGATAGTAATATCGATCACGTGCAATGTATTTCTAGAAAGTTGGAGTATTGCCGTCAGTTATCTCTTTCAACAAGAAAATATGAATTGGAGGTGAAGGAGTGATGATATCCCTGTCATTCGATCTGATGCAAAAATACGGGTTGTTGTCCTGAAGGGACGTACACTTGCTGGCGACTTGCATTTATGTTAATAACATCTAAATAAAATATCAAATGCTATTTTGAAAAAATAAATTGTTTAGTCTATAACGTCAAACTTGACTGGTAGCTACCTGTACATGCAATTATCAAGAATCCAAAATATATACTAACCGAGCAAATGCAAGGTAGCTGCACTGCTTCTGTGAAATGTAGATATGCTGTATTCAAGCTTGTAATTGTAATATAGAACAAGATAATTGAATTGTTCGTTCATAGGACCGATTGTAATCTTTTTTTCCTTCACGTTTTTGCCAAGTACATGATGTTTGTTTCTAGGTCTAGTCAACCATTCTATGACAACATTGCTTCTTTTCCATGGTACTGACTGTAAAGTGACGTAAGTGTTAGGCAAAAGATAAACATATAAAGCAGTAGATTAAAGAACGTGAGGACCTTCTCCTAGTAAGAAAAGAAAAAGAATTGGAAAATCAACTCGTTTAAAACGAAATCATAAACAATACACATCAAAGCTTAGTTGACAAACCACAAAGCAAGCAGTACGAATCCATTTCCGTCTAGGTTAACGAGACTAATTTTTACCACAAACTGCTTGTCGTTCACCTGATGACCGATCTAAGACGACACTAACAGCAAGAAGCAGAAAGAACGCAGCCGAAACTCGAATGAAACAATCGAACACGGAACTCCAATTAGCCATGAAAGTAATTATCACATCGTGCTCAACACTTCTGACTTGATGATGCTTAAATTATTAATTAATTAATTAATTGCTTCCTCAGAACAAAATACAAAGTCAAATGTTAAGAACCAGTGTAGTCATAATCAGAACTTATACATAAAATATAAAAAAGGTAGAAGCAATCAATTACAATTACCAATAATGACAATATTAATATTTAAAATTAATGAATACGTACGGGACATTTACAACGTGTTGCGTTACACTATTGTTACACCACAAACGTATGACACGTGCAAGGCAACAGTGGCTGTGCATAGATACGTCTACTAGTAGCTAACAGTGCTCACATTTTCCAGTTCATAAATTGAGTACTTTAGCTTTGTTGAAACCAATTAATATGCATGCATATTGACAATACTAACCAGCACTTGGGCTGTCACTTTCTTGGCCTTTGTATTAGCAATGCTTATTAATGGCTGCATGGAGTCTGTCTTTTACAACAAGATTGGGTTCTGTCCCATCCAAGATGATACACAAACTATAGGTACAAAATTGTACCTAAATATTTTCGTTTTTAGTAATAATCACATAATAATCAAACAGAATCGTGAAAAATACATGTTACAGCTTAGTTTCCATTGGTCTAGCTGAGGCAAGATGGTACTGACAAAAGTACAACAAGTTGGCTTGTACGTGTGTGTGTGTGTGTGTGTGTGTGTGTGTGTGTGTGTGTGTGTGTGTGTGTGTGTGTGTGTGTGTGTGTGTGTGTGTGTGTGTGTGTGTGTGTGTGTGTGTGTGTGTGTGTGTGTGTGTACTAACTGTAAGGATCGAGCAACACACGCCACAACTTTACGTTGTCTGCAATTAGGATAAGACGCAAACAACGTCTATCTAACCCTTAATACACTTCGTATGACGATCAGTGCCTCCAATGAAGTGCAATCGTCACGTTCTCGCTGTTTTCTAATCAGCGCTGTCAAACATTTCTTCTGCATGCAGGCGAACGCTGCAGCAGCAAGCCCAATTCAGTTAGGACAGCGCGCGTCATTAAATTTTAACAGTATACACATTTGCTATTAATTAAAGTTAAGACTGAATATATTAATACATCTAGGCTCGAATCTTTCACATAAAATTGGATGACCAAAACCAAAATAATAATAGAAAGCCCTAGCGTCCTGATGCGCAGATTTTGTTGCACTGTCTACAAGAAACGTTTCAGCCGATAAATAAAGCATATGAACGGATACCAAGCGGAAAAAGGTACGTGTATGCAGTGGTGACCACGTGAAAGTATTTGCAGGATCATTGCGCATGCGCAGACCACATGTTTCCGATTTGTGTCAAACTCAAACCTGAACCGGGAAGTTCTGAAAATACAAGCGTTTAATGGTTTGGCTTAAGGTCTATGTACTCTACATCATTTCTGAAAATAAACAATCCTAGTTTGGGATCATGTTCTGCACGAAACAACAACTAACAAGAGGCAGTCAACACTGCATTTATCTCATAAGTCAATTAATTCTTAATACATTCAATACATTCACTATTTGTAACAAACAGTTACAGTCATCTACTAACTTGTCCACCTACTTGCCAGCATATATCGTTCTAGATGTGCACATGCACGCATCGTCATGCACCTTCCCACATTGTTAGAATCGCTTACTGTAACTGCGGGGTCCCGTAGGCCAAATTGACTTGAAGTTGCACTTTGTATTGCTAAAGTTGTGCAACAGCTGATACTTCGTCTCCACGAGTTTCACCTACTTTCCTCTGTGTGTCTTCAACAGTTTCGTAAACGACTTCTGGACAAACGGATACAGGTTGGATTTCACGTTGAGAGATACAAAAAAATTTATATTTAAATACAAAAAGTTTAGAGAGTAGGTATAGCTGTATAAACTAGATAAAATTATAAAACGTAACGTACTACCTGTTAGTTGATTTCAATACAATTTGACTCTCTGTATTTACGTAGACGACTTCAGATTCTGTTTAAAAATGTTAACGTCTATACAATATGTAAATATTTGACTATATATTTTATGCACCTTGTTTTGTGCCGCAGCAATGTCTGCTGCAGTGTGTTCGTAGACTGTAACGGTACTTGTAAGAGAAACCGACAGTTGCTATGGCAGTCACAAGCACGATGCAGCAGCAAATAGCTATCGCAATTGATTGTCCACTGTCTAAACAACTAGACTTTATTAACTACAGCAAACATGTACACATAACGTAGAGCATTTAAGGCAGTCTAAATTTTACCCTAATTAACGTAATGTCTGTAACCTGCCAAATTTATATTAATTTTCTAAGCAGAAACCTGTGATACTGAGACAAAATAAAAATATTTAATGTAAATAGAATTTCCCTAATTTAAAATTGAAATAAATAAATGTATTCATTTAATTTTTTTAATTAACATATTCATATGTATATACGTAATATGGTACTCACAGAAATTGTAGAAAAAATCTTATTGACAGTAATTGGTATCTAAGTACAGTAGTAAGACGTTGCTATGTAGCTATACCACAGGTTAGTATAGATAGGATGCAGAATTGTTGTAGATGAATCACTTTTATGATCGTTGCTTAGGTGTAGTGTTTACTTCCGTTTGCTTTAGCTAGTGAGTGGTGCATGTGTATTTACAAACCAGTCATTCTAAAACATTTGTCAAAACGACCTCAGTTTCTGAGATCAAGTACATGGATATTACTGCACAGTTTTACTTGTGGTATTACATTGTTTGTAACCGAATTAAAGATAACTTATAATTTGTATGACTACTTTAACATTTGCATTAGATAAAATAAAAATAATTATTACTACTTGTCTTGCTTTTTTCAAAACCGTCCTCTACAAAACCTGTTGTATATTCAGTTACAGCGTTTGTAATCTTGATAAATGTAATAGTTGACGTACAGCTACCAATACAAAATAGTTTAAAAAATTTGTGCAACCTATAATTTTTAAGTAACATTATAATTAAGTTCATGTTAATGTAAAACATCATATGCAGAGTTCATTCGCTTACTTTGAGTTTTTGTTTCTCTTTTTAATATTGTAGTTGAGTTAATATTAAGTACTGAATAAGAACTGCCAACGGTTGTGATATAGCCAGATGATTGGTTTCGTTGTACCAAGAAAGATGAAGCATGTGTGTGTTGAGATATAGATAATGTCGTTGTCTTAACATTCAATGTTGATTGGACCACAGTTGTAGCTTTGCCTACAGGTGTACACAAAATTGCAATTACAATATTTGCAATTACGATACTAAAATGTTACTATAGATTGTTTACTTGTTGAAGATGAAGGAACAGCTACCGGTGTGTAATATGACAAATCTGCACATATCAAATAAAAAATACAAATTTTTATGTTGCAATATAAATCTGTAATGTCACCTAAGACTTACTTGTTGGTTTGATAATAACTGTTATGAAGATTAAGAATGTAAAATTTAGATTTGAGAAACAAGTTTCCATTTGCATGATATAGTTTCTGTTATCTGTTTCTTGTAGTGGTTTCATCCACAGACAGTCATAGTGATAGTAATACCGATCACGTGCAATGTATTGGTAGAAAGTTGAAGTATTGCCGACAGTTATCTCTTTCAACAACAAAATATGAATTGAAGGTGATGTAGTGGTGATATCGATGTCATTCGATTTGATGCATCAATAATTTATTAATTAATTAATTAAATTTTCAGAACAAAATTCGAAGTCAAATATTAAAAACCAATGTAGTTTTAATCAGAACTTATACATAAAATATAAAAATTAGAATCAAGCAATTACAATTACCAATAATAACAATATTAATATTTAAAATTAATGAATACGGACGGAACATTTACAAGGTGTTGCGTTACACAACTGTCACACCACAAAGTATGACAAATGCAAGGCAACAGTCGCTTGTGCCTAGAAACGTATACTATTAGGTAGCAGTGCTCACATTTTCTAGTTTATGAAGTGAGTGCTTTAGCTATGTTGAATTAAATTAATATGCGTGCAGATTGATAATACCTTAGCAGCAGTTGGGCTGTCACTTACTTGGCCTTTGTATTAGACGTGCTTATTAATGGCTGCCATGGAGTCTGTCTTTTACAACAAGATTGGGTTCTGTCCCATCCAAGATGGTACACAAACTACAGGTACAAAACTGTACCTAAATATTTTCGTTTTTAGTAATAATCACATACTAATCAAACAGAATCGTGAACAATACATGTCACAGCTTAATTTCCATTGGTCTAGCTGAGGTAAGATGGTACTGACAAAAGTACAACAAGTTGGCTTCTGTGTGTGTGTGTGTGTGTGTGTGTGTGTGTGTGTGTGTGTGTGTGTGTGTGTGTGTGTGTGTGTGTATGTATTAATTGCAAGAAGGGAGCAACACACGCAAACAAATTTACGTTGTTTGCAATTAGGATTAAACATGCATCGTTATCCAATTTGTTGAATTGGTGTTCGAGGCACGCAAACAACGTCTAGCTAACGCTTACTACACATTGTGGGACGATCAGTGCTGCTAATGAAGTGCAATCGTCACGTTCTCGCAAATTTTCTAATTAGCGCTGTCAAGCATTTTATCTGCATGAAAGCGAACGCTGCAGCAGCAAGTCTGATTCAGTTAGGACACTGCACGTCATAAAATTTTAACAGTATACACATTTGCTATTAATTAAAGTTAAGACCGGATGAACTAATACATCTAGGCTCGAATATTTAACACAAACTTAGACGAACAAAACCAAAAACTATTAGAAAGCAATAATGTTCTGAGTATGCGCAGTATTTGTTGCACCGTCTACAAGAAACGTTTTAGCCGAGAAATAAAACATATGAACGGATAACGAACGAAAAGAGGTACGTGTATGCATAGCAGATGTGGGGAGCACGTGAGAGTAGGTCTAGTATCATAGTGCATGCGCCGACCAAATGTTTGCAATTGGGTCAAACTCAAACCTTAACCGGGAAGTTCTAGAATCAAACATTTAACGGTCTGTCTTATGGTCTATGTACTCTACATCTTTCTGAAAAACAACCATAAGTTTGGGATAGTATTCTGCACAAAACGATAACTGACAAGAGGCAGTTAAACATTGCATCTATCTCGTAAACCAATTAACTCTTTGAATACATTGATATTTGTAACAGACAGTTCCACTCAAATACTAACTTGTCCACAAACTTGCTAGCATACATCGTTTTACAAGTGGATATGCACCCATCATCCTGCACTTACCTTTCCACATTGTTAGAAACGCTTACTGTAACTGCGGGGTCCCGTAGGCCAAATTGATTTCCAGTTGCATTTGGCATTGCTCAGATTGTGCAGCAGCTGATACTTCGTCTCTACGAGTTTCACCTACTGGCTTCT
The DNA here is from genome assembly GCF_963422355.1 of Corticium candelabrum. Lineage (NCBI taxonomy): Eukaryota > Metazoa > Porifera > Homoscleromorpha > Homosclerophorida > Plakinidae > Corticium > Corticium candelabrum. The sequence goes on along the minus strand of NC_085087.1, from coordinate 4,940,213 downwards.
GTGTGTCTTCAACAGTTTGGTAAACGACTTCCGGACGGGCGAATGCAGGTTGGATTACACGTTGAGAGGTACAGAAAACTCTATTTAGATACAAACAGTTTAGAGACAAACAGGTATAGCTGTATAAACTAGATAAAAATAAAAAACCTAACGTACTACCTGTTAGTTGATTTCAATGCAATTTGACAGTCTGTATTTTCGTAGACGACTGCAGATTCTGTTTAAAAATGTTAACAATATATACAAATATAGATATATTATTATATATTTAGACACCTTGTTTTGTGCCACAGCAATGTCTGCTGCAGTGCGTTCGTAGACTGTGACGGTACTTGTAAGAGAAACCGACAGTTGCTATTGCAATCACAAGTACGATGCAGCAGCAAATAGCTATCGCAATTGATTGTCCGCTGTCTAAACAACCAGATTTCATTATCTACAGCATACATGTACACTTCACGCAGAGAAATTTAAAATGTCTAATCTTGACTTAATTAACATAATGTCTGTAAACTGGAAAATTATTGAATAATTTATATCAATTTTCTAAGCAGAACACTCTGATTCTGAGACAAAATAAAAAGCTTTAATGTAACTAGAATTTCTCTAATTTGGAATTGAAATAAATACATTAATTATTTTAAAACATATTTTTTAAATTAACATATCCATTTATATTTTTCAAAATCTGTTTCTATATATGATTTCTTGCTTATGTTGAAATTCATATTTTACATAAAATAGTTATTATGTTACTATTGAAAGAGAACAATTAACTAGTTACAATAAATAATTAACTAGTTACAATACATACTAACTAAAATTATGTTTAGTGATGGAGCAGTAAAATCATCGAATCCAACAAATGAGAAGTCTAGCGATGTGAATGAATACATACCTAATATGAAGATCAGGTGAGGCAAGTGAGACTTGAGTCATCTTATGTTGAACGATCCGATTTTGCTATTCAAGAAACTCCAGCCTACGGTGCTGCAGTCTAATTCTTAAGTTGGCGCAACAAGGTTGTTGCTAAAGATGCTTGCACTTCAATTTCATTGGATGACAAACAGCCGCTAAACATTAAAGGAGCTAGTGTAGACCTGTTTCAGCTTAGGCTGTATGGGGAGCGAGGTATAAAATGATTAAATGCAATTTTGCAAAAACAGAAAAATTACATGTAATACAAATTAGGAGCTTGCTCCGTTGAAATTTACGTATAAAGAAAAAGGAAAAGACGATTTAAACAGAAATATAAAAAGAACGTCAAAATAATTATGCGATTAAAATAGGCATTGAACAGGGATATCACAATTGGCATATTTCTCAAAGATAAGACATTATTTATAAAAAAAATTAGCAAAAACCAGAAAATGCAGTCATGTGCAAATTCAAGATACGCCTTTGTCAACTTTTGATTTCAAATAGTTAACTGATAATCGACTAGTTAAGGTTGCAACGTTACACAGACGATCTAATAGCGAACGCATTTAACGTGAGGACACTTAATTATATATATATATATATATATATATATATATATATATATATATATATATATATATATATATATATATATATACATATACTGGTCTATAACGTGTTGCTGCCGACCACAAAAACAGATGTGAAACCTTGTCTGATGCTCACATGACTGACAGAGATCATCTGTTTGTCAAATAAAATAGAGTATATATTTTTAAATGTTAAAATTATTATGACTAGAATTGCTAAAATAATAGCAATCTATAACTTTCAACAAAAAATATATACATCTAAGCAACCGCTGTTTCTACTGCCTTACAGAACACATTAATGTTAAGTTTGATCATAGATCACAGTGTCAGTCACATGTACAATAAACATACAATGCAATGTAACTTAACACGATGAATTACGATTTTGTCACATTGATAATGCATTAGGTCATGTGTGCAATTGTCGTCAATTTTTCGTCATATCAAACGTACAGTAGTCAGACATTTGAGTGTACCAAGTTACTGCAAGCGCTACGTATATGGAAATTCCAAGTCTAAATCAATCTGTGACTGATACGTCACATTAATGTACAGAATGCTTGCATGGAAACAGAATCGTATCAGAAAGCAAACTCTTACGTAAAATGTATCACATCAACAATAATGCTTTAGTTACACCATCACACAAGAACGAGTTTGAACTACGTAACACCTACAAATATTAGATTATTTTATATATATTAATATTCACAATTTAGCAAAATATTACCTATAACTTTGCTATTATTGATCTAAATTTAAAAGTTTGGCCTAAAGCTCTCACGTGCAAGTTCATCCTAAGGTTATGAAAGTAGTTTAGGCAGTGACACGGCAGAAATTACTAGTCATATAGGAAACATTTCTACGCTCTAGCTATAATCTAGACTGACCTTCCGAATTCGTGGCTGTTTCGTTGGGTTTTTGCCGAAGTCGGATGCTAAACAGTGCTTCAGGTAACTCCTCAACAACGAATGCAACGCCGTAAGTGTCAAACCAGCTCTATGTTCACAACGAATTCATGATTACGTCTGCACAAGCCGATCGCATCTGCGACTCCACAAGTAAAGAGGTGTTTCATAGCATCCCATACGCGTTAGCTAAAGACACAACATGCAGAGCTAACACACAAACGATAAAACAGTGAACACAAAAGTACCTTGTGCAGCGCGATGCGGCATGTCTTCGCTGTTGTTGTATTACAGCCGTAATTGAAAGGTATGCAATTATGATACTTAACACTAATGCTGGTCCTAGAACCAACCGCAATATATTAAGAAGAGGCGGTACCATCCCAGACCCGTGGAGGACGATTTTGTATCGGCGCAACGCGGGTGTGGGAGGCCGAGGCTACAATAGCTTGGCATCTAAAGTTTACCGTATACAAGCAGTAGCGCCGGAATGCATTAGCCTAGCCGGTATCTATTTTCTCGACTACAAGCAAACTAATCTTACCTTAATAAATTACCGTAGAAATAGCATCAATTGCAATATTGACATGTAAGTACGGGATATTTGAAAGGTTGTGTGTTTTACACATGTCACGCCACGCTCGTGTCACTCGCGCAAAGACACAAAGACCTGCAGTCTGTGCTGATAAATGTGACTATTGGCGGTGAGATTGAAATAGTTTTATCACAATTTTGTTGTGCCTTATTAAAGTAAGAATTTCTCTCTTTGTAAAGTATGGTGAATTGTTGTACGGTTAGCAGCCATGTTGTACTTATATTAGATTTAGACTCAGCAATGCTCGACAAGCACTTGACCTTTTATCTATTTGTCTTTCGGATAGCTATTGTTGTCGCTATTTTGGAGTCAGTCGCTAGTGAGCAAACAGTACTTTGTCAAACTGATAGCAAAGGTAAATCGTCATGCGCATGCTTGGCCTGCATAGATGTCTTGCTGTACGAGAAAAATATTACGCTTTACAGTCTTGTTGGATCAAAGATCACATTCCTACCACATAAATTCACAATAAAGGGAAAGTCATGGAAGTTTGTACCGACTGATAAATACAGTTGGACCGTCAACGCCTTTGATACCAATTTTACCTATCAGTGGCAAAAAGCTGTCAAAACGTCAAACGGAAAAAGATATCGTACAATCTTCAGGATGTTTTACAGCAAGCTCAGACTAAATGGTATTACAGAGAAATACGATGGTGTGCGCCTAAGATATACAGTTGCGCTACCTAATTCTACGAGCTTTCATTCAAAAACGGCGACTTTACGTGTCGGTGGTAAGCTAAATTATAACTAAAAGCAATAAATAATTGATAAATAAATAATTCCTACATTGGAATACTTTAATGTTTAAAATAGTATAACTAAATTAACTCTCACTGTTATGTATATTATCCTAAGTCATCAGAGACGTATCTCAATAGTTTCCAGAGTCCACAAAATTTTATGATTTTAGAACACAGACGTCATGCATGCAAGTTCTTAATACACGTTTGCTACGGATTCATCATTTGATTGTTTTATAGTCCTGCTCAATGCTCCGACGAACCAAAATTCTATGTCAGTAAACAATTGAATACGAACGTCTCAGTGCACGGTTTTATGGTCTACCATTCGTTTAGAAGCATGCTTTTAGACATACAAGCTAAATTATATTGCAAAGAACTCAATTTCATATACATTTCTATTAATATACTGATTAATGAATTAATAAAACTTTGCCATCTTTCCTCTGCCATTTCTTAATAGATTAAATCATGGTCCAAATAAGGCATGCAAATTGTGTGATAGTTTCGTGCAAACAATTTGATTTTGAAATTGTGCTGCTCGCATGATACTCACGTTCGGCGAGTCGTTGTAAATCCATCTGATGACCGTATGAGATACGCCGCTGATTAAATATATTTTCTCTTACTAGATATTGGCACAGCAATAAAATTTAATTTTTCACATATACAGATCTTCCCACAATCTCAGAACAATCAACAATTATTATGAGTGAATCAAATTCTCGTGTAAAAGCTTGTTTTAATGTTACCGGAATTCCAAAACCTTCTCTGAAAATTGATCAACAAGCCCACAAAATCGTCAACAGTTCTCTTGAAATCGTCGAGAACTGCGTCTACTTCGTGCATCAAAACGTCAAAGATGCCAAAAACATTACTATGGCAGCAGAAAACTGTTTTGGACAATCAAGTTTTACCATTAGTGTTCCAAAATTTCAAAGTTACTTGACTTTACTCTAAAGACTTGATATGAACCAAGAAACCATAATTGAAGTATTCGTTTTTACATGGCAGGCACTCTAAATCCTCAAAACCTTAGATCAAATGCTCCACCTATCAGTACTTCCAATGCACTCGGTACCCTCAAACAGTCAGAATCATCTCCTGTTTCTTCATACTTAATCGGTGCAACGACGCAAAGCATTGCAGGAGGAAAAGACAATAACAATGCATCAGGTAGTCATGTATGATCGAATTTGACTGACATTTTAAACATTCTTTCTCAGGATTTCCAATTTGGGCATCTGCAATTATTGCCTTTTTCAGTATTGCAGCGCTAATACTTCTTGTCTTTCTCATCATATTTTACGTCAAAAGTAAGTTTTAGTATTCTACATTCCCAATTGGTTCTTACTTTTTGTTCTCCATTGTTTGATTAGAGAAACGACCATCAAGAGCAGCAAGTCAAGAATCAAAGTATTCATACATATTTGCTAAAATAACTTTCTAAATTTGACCACTTGTCTAGGGACGCTGACTTGATGGAATCAGAACCAACTGTATATGCAATGCCAATAAAGAAGCGAGCTGTGGTATCACCTTTCATTAAAGAATCTGCAACTGTAACAGCGGAAGAGCAGTTATCAATAGTCCTAGCAAACAAGCACGCATTGGACTCTTCACCGACTAACCCAACCGAATGTCTTCTTTACTCGAATTTCTCTCAAGCTGAAACCAACATGGGCTCTCATGTAATTCAAACAATCAAATAATTCTAATGCATACCAACTAGTCACAATAAATCGTTCTTGAAGCAAATTTCAGATACAAACATTCGAATCTCTTGCCAATAAACAGTAGACAAAATAGGCAAGTCATGTATACCAGACTTCTGCAGTTTAGCTAGTATGAGTGCGTTACCGTACGTATTAAAATGAATAGTTGTGTAACCAAAGATTAAATAATTTACGTCAATTAAAATATTATATATATAACGTCACAAACGTTAAGGTTAAAACTACTGTACGCGAGTTACACCTTTCACCTACATCCACATTATGTAACTGTTTGTTACTATTCAAGCGAATTATCGATTCTATTTCATTTTAGAGAATCAATCCTGACGAGTCTGAGTTACTTTGCGAGGTAGATGCACAAGCAATGTATGCCACACCAGTAAAGACTACAACGGCAAATTCACAACCCGAAATCGAGCACGACAATACGTTAACAGTTACTCAGAAATCGAGCCAAGAAGGCTACGACGTGGCAGCTCCTCACATTACTCATTCAACTGCCCGTTCTCCGAATACGAGGCACAATGACAGCGCGGCAATTTCGTCGGTAATTCAAACACACAAACTATGTCATGACATGAAAATATATCGCAATTATTGTTGTGCATTTCAGAGTTTGCAGTATGCTGAGTTGCAGTTCGGAAACAACCCGGTGGGCCCTGCAGTTTCATCTTCTGTTGCTGTTACGTATGCTAGCATAAAAACATAACTATGAAGTTTAATCTTGGCTAAGACGTTTAGCTAACAAGACTTGTGAGTCAGTTCTTTAACGATTATGCAACATTTGCGTAATTTTGAAATACAAGTAAAATTTGTTGGTAAGAGTTAACTCCAGGGTACGCACTACCATGGTCTTCGCTTGAATTGTCAAATTCCGACTCTAAGAAAATTCTTTTTATCTATGTTTTTAGAGTTGGAACACATTCTCTTCGCGATTTAAGCCAATGTATACTGCAGAGCGCATGGAGTAAGTTAGGTAATGGATTTCTATAATCAGCATGTCACCTATTCCAATGCAGGCGTTAGTTCTAAAATTTACAGTATCGGTGGAGCTGGGGGATGCAGAGTCGTATATGCGGCTCGGTGAGGATGACGGGGATCGTTAATCACCAACTTTGAGCGCAACCTCCATTTCTGTAAGCAAACAATATCCTCGTATTACATGTATGTACTCTGATGTCTTTCATGCCCCGACTCCAACTTGCTAGTGAATCAGCCGCCTCTAAATCTGTATCCCTACTGCTAGGAATATCGGTGCCAATCGTCCTGACATCAATTTCAGAAATAAGAAGACAAACACAAACCTCGCCTAGAAACAAGCTGAGAAATTGAAGAAATACAGAGACTTGCGAATGGAAGTAAGCCGCATGTGACAGTGTCGGACACTGGTTGTTCCAGTTGTGTCGAGATTGTTGGGCACAGTGCACGAAGGTATTGCACGGTGACTGCACATTATTGCATGTCATCACTACCTGCGGCAATTACAGAAAGCAGTGCTTCTTGGATCCAGTCGGATCCTACGTAAAATCATGTCTTCTGTTTAGACAAGCAGCCATGATTGTTAAGCACATCTGACGCATGGTTTGGCTATGGTACTTACAAGAAAATTTACAAGCCAGACTGATCTGATTGAGCACGACAATTTATACTACTAAAATTTATAATACTAAAATTTAAAAAAACTTTTTAGAAAAAAAATAGATGTAGGGATTGTATAAAGTTTAATATAAACAAGATTTAGATAATATAAACCAAAGCCAGACATCATTAGAGAATCCTTCCAACCCACTAAATGTTAAATGTGGAATATTGTTGGAAGGATTCCATAATTATGTCTGGCTTTGGTTCATATTATCTAAATCGTGTTTTTGTTAATTTTATACAATCTCTACATCTATTTCTTTTCCTAGAAAAAGGTTTTAAAATTTTAGTTTGGTAAGTTTTAGGAGTGCGAAAACACAACCTACTCCATTAATTGACAAAGATTCTATAGCTTGGTTTACATGTATAGTCACACATCTCGAGCATGTGGATCTTACGTATACAGTGTTATAAACTTGCAACATATGCAAATAAGCTGTGCTGTTTTTGTGTATAGGTTTGAATCAGGCGTACGTTACATTTAGTTGCAATTTAAATTATATCTTACCACTAAATGAAGCTGCACTTGAGAGTAACGTGCATATGTGCATGTATTGTGTGTTTGTGTGTGTGTGTGTGTGTGTGTGTGTGTGTGTGTGTGTGTGTGTGTGTGTGTGTGTGTGTGTGTGTGTGTGTGTGTGTGTGTGTGTGTGTGTGTGTGGGTGGGTGGGTGGGTGTATGTGTGTGTGTGTGTGTGTGTGTGTGGGGTGTTTGTGTGTGTGTGTGTGTGTGTGTGTGTGTGTGTGTGTGTGTGTGTGTGTGTGTGTGTGTGTGTGTCAGCGGGGAAGGGTGTGGCTACGACAGACTAATTTATAGGTTGAGTACAGGCCAACGCACTGGGCTAGCTTTTACTTGTACTCTACCATTTGAACACGTTAGGGTACGACATGACAGCAATAGAATGCCAGTTTCAAGAGCGTCAGCTTCTTCTTCGTCATCATTGTCGATGTCATCGAACGCAACGCACACGCCAACATTTGCGCACTTGCGCGTGACCGCGAGTTGTTACTGTACGCGTGCTGAGCGTCCTAAACAAAAGCCTTTATACGCGACCTGCTTGTACGCACGTGGTCTTTGATTTGCGGCTTCGAGAGATCTGACTTTATACGCGACAATACGGTAGCTCTAGTCAACTCACTTTGTGCCCAAAATTTCATGGTCTAGGCTACATGCAACTATAGTTCGTAGCAAACGTCACATTCAACGTCGACATTTCCTGATGGAAGCGAGCCGAATTTGCTTTTGCTTTCTGCTTGAAGGCGTTGGTGTTCCAATTACGGCAAGAAGAGGTATATCGCGTCTGCGATTGCGATGACGTTCAACGTCACTACGTATACAGTAATACGTACTTCAGTTTGCCAGTGCTATTCAAAACCGCGATTCTTTGCCTAACTGTAGGCTTTACTATAGCACGTGTTAAGAACTCTTGTCACCTTGTCTGTACTTAGAAAACGTACATTACAGGGTAGCAGGAGCCTAGGACTGGCGGCGTAGTTATTGTTTGCTTACTACAATTACGTGTAACGTAAGTAGGGTAGTAGGTTCAAATCTATTCTAGAAATCTCTTTTCTTAGATGTTTCTTTTTTGTATCATCAAAAGAATACAGGTGGGCTATTCTACGTCGTTTCCCAAAGTTTTAGTTTTAGATATGCCGTATTCAAAGAGTTACTCGTAACGAAAAAAGAAGAAAACCAAGACGAAGAAGAAGAAGAAGAAGAGGAAGAAGAAGATAAAGAAGTACAAGAAGAAAGAAGACAAAATCTTACGAAAACTCCGAAATTGACGAGCGCTTGCTCTGTCTGTCTCTTGCAATAGCACAACAGTCGAATCTGTGGATAAAAAGCAAGATGGTGTCATGTGTGTTCGATGTGTCGTCTGACAAACGCTTAAGTGTTGTTGCGAAAAATTGCCTCGGAAAAAACGCTTTAAATTCAAGATCCAGACGCAGCCAGATATCGAAATTGCTTAGAAAACACTTTCCGGTTTGGATATATCTATATGACGTCACAACTATTGTAAGTGTGCCGACACCCACTCCATAATCTTCTGTACGAGTAGAGATATGACGTTCTTTCATTGATTTTAACTTGTATCAATAGTTTTATAGTTTTTGTTATGCCAAAGATTGCGCACAAAGCTTTTAAAATTGAGAAATACTTTGCTTTTAGTTTTGCTAGTTTAAATTTGTATATGACCCAAATTGTAATTATGAGCGGTAATAAATATTGTCATTTATGAGTTAGAACATTCCACTGGCTCGTCAAGCGTCTCTGCATCCTACACTTCCCATCAGTTCATAAAAAGTTCTGCTAATCTCGATAAATAGTAATTTTTGTCAATTAATTAATATTATCAAACATTGATATTAACAATTTAGGTGTACCATTGTCATTGTATCATGTCACGTGGTTTTTAACAACAATGATTGGTCGATACAGCAGGTACAAGTCGTTTGTACCCTGAAATGCGCTAATACCCTCCCGCTGTGAAGGGAAACGCGTATACCCTCCCGTTGCTATGATCAACAGCACAACACAGCTGGTTTCAGTAACACGCAGATGATTTGATGAGCGTCTAATGACATACTAAACGGTAAATACACCTATACTACATCTAACTACTTACAGTAAACGGTTAGTGTGGAAGATAACTGTTGCAATAGCTCTCCAAGTCTTCCTCAGTAGTAACGTTAGCAAATCGAACCTTTTTCGGCTTAGTTGTTTCAAAATCATCATCATCTGCCTTCAGATTAATCATTTAGTTGAACACGCAGGTTGAGTCAACGTCACCTTTGAACGCCAAAATAGTAAGATTTATGTACGCACAACTCTACTTTAAACGCTCAAAATGAACGGGAATTCAAACCAACCAATGGCCTTGCATTATACAAATCACTTATCGTATGGGCAAGTCTCGGATATTATTGCTTTTACGCCTCTGGAGAGTGGCAGCTAATACTTCGGTAATTGTCTCGGAATTCGCTGCCACTATCCTCGGGTAATAACAACGATATCCTCGACGTGCCCATACGATAACTAGTAAACAACAACAACAATTGCTGTTGGTATATCCGTCTCTTTATTATTGCTATTGTTATTAAATAATCGTCGTTGCGCTGGTGATTTTTCTACCACGGTGGCAAAGAAACAGTACAACGTGAAGTAAATATTTCGAACAATTAATACAATTTTTAATTAATAAGCAATTACAAGTTTTCGTATAATTAATAGTAAAGAAGACAGAAACTGCCAAGAACTTCCATCAGATTGGAATTCATATGTAGAGCAGAAGTCGGTTTTTTAAAGAATTTAAACAAATTTTTACCAGCAAACATTCGGCAACAAAACAATGAAGAATAATTACAATAATTGCGAAGATCTTTTACCGCATATGATAAAAAAGTTATGTTGTTACCATGACAACGGGTAAATTTCGTAATCGTTTTAGTTGCCACATACTTTGATTTTGGTCTATTTTTAGAATTGGCCGAAAGGGGCTACGTGGAACCTGCGGAGTGTGTTAGTTTCAGAAAGCAGAAATTGGCAAAGTGAAGGATCTTGGTCATAAAATGTTTACTTTTCTGTCATATCTATGACGACTGGTATTTGATTGATTGTTATGTGTAGAGTGAAGACGTGATGTGTCTTGCTCCAAAATACATGCAGAGCCTGAAAATAATAATAATAATTTATAATATTGTAACAGAAAACGATCGTTTGCCTCTATCTTAGATTTCTCAGAATAGCATGACAATGTGTCAATATTTTATTCGAATTTGTATTACATAATCAATGATATTAACAAAATTAATTATGTACATTTTGTATTTGCGTCTTAATTGTTTTGTATGTATTAATCGTTAGCCCAACCGAGCCGTGTGTGTGTGTGTGTGTGTGTGTGTGTGTGTGTGTGTGTGTGTGTGTGTGTGTGTGTGTGTGTGTGTGTGTGTGTGTGTGTGTGTGTGTGTGTGTGTGTGTGTGTGTGTGTGTGTGTGTGTTATACTAATTGTAAGAAGCGAACAACACACGAAGTAACTTTACGTTGTCTGCAATTAGGTTAGACATGCATCATTATCTAATATGTTGAATTATAGCTCGAGTCACGCAAACAACGTCTATCTATCGCTTACTACACAATGTGTGACGACCAGTGCTGCTAATGAAGTGCAATCGTCATGTTCTCGCCCACTTCTAATTAGCGCTGTCAGGCATTTCCTCTGCATGCGGGCGAACGCTGCAGTAGCAAGTCTGATTCAGTTACGACAGCGCGCGTCATAAATTTATAACAGTATACATTTGCTATTAATTAAAGTTAGGACCGGATGAACTAATACAGATAGGCTCGAATATTTCACATAAAATTGCACCAACCAAAATAAATGGAAAGCAATAACGTTCTGAATATGCGCAGTTATTATGGCACCGTCTACAAGAAACGTTGTAGCCAAGAAATATATGAACGGATACCGAACGAAAAGAGGTACTGGTATGCATAGCAGATGTGGGGACCACGTGAGAGTAGGTCCAATAGCATCGCATCTATCTCATAAACCAATTAACTCTTTTAATACATTGAATATTTGTAACAAACAGTTACACTCATTTACTAGCTTGTCCACCTACTTGCTAGCATGCACAAATCGTTTTAGATGTTCATGTGCACACAACGTTCTACACTTACTTTCCCACATTGTTAGAAACGCTTACTATAACTGTGGGGTACCGTAGGCCAAATTGATTTGCAGTTGCATTTGGTATTGCTGAGATTGTGCAACAGCTGGTACTTCGTCTCCACGACTTTCACCTACTGGCCTTTGTGTGTCTTCAACAGTTGCGTAAACGACTTCCGGATGAACGGATACAGGTTGAATTTCACGTTGAGAGGTGTAAAAAACTCTATTTACATACAAATAATTCAGAGACCGGCAGGTATAGCTGTATAAACTAGATAAAATATAAAAACCTAACGTACTACCTGTTAGTTGATTTCAATGCAATTTGACGGTCTGTATTTTCGTAAACGACTTCAGATTCTGTTTTCAAAATGTTAGATTCTATACAACATGTAAATATATGATTATATATTTATACACCTTGATTTGTGCCACAGCAATGTCTGCTACAGAGTGTTCGTAGACTGTGACGGTACTTGTAAGAGAAACCGACAGTTAATGTGGCAGTCACAAGCACGATGCAGCAGCAAATAGCTATCACAATTGATTGTCCACTGTCTAAACAACCAGATTTTATTAACTACAGCATGCATGTACACTTAACGTAGAGCAATTTTAAAAGTTTAATCTTGACTTAGTTAACATAATGTCTGTAACCTGCGTAACTATAAAATAATATAAATAAATAAATATAAATAAATAAATAAATATAATAAATTAAAATTTATTTCAATTTTTAAGCACTACAAATGCTGTTTAGGCAAAATAAAATGCTTTAATTGTAAATAGAATTACTCTAATTTGAAATCGGAATAAATACACCCATTATTACAAATTTATTTTTTAAATAAACATATTCATATGTATATACTTAATATAATAATCACAAATTTTTTAGAACAAATGTTACTAAAAATAATTGGTATCTAAAGTCTATTGCCAGTTAGCCTAACAGGTCAAGTACATTAGTAAGACGTTGATATGTAGCTATAATACAGTTAAGTATAGATAAGATGCAGAATTTTTGTAGATGGACAACTTTTATGATTGTTGCTTCAGTGTAGTGTTGACATCTGTTTGCTTAGCTGGTGAGTAGTGCATGTGTCTTTACAGACTATTAATTATAAAACATTTGTCAAAGCAAACTCAGTTTCTGAGTACACGTACATGCATACTAATGCAAAGTTTCACTTGTTGTAGTACATTGTTTGCAACAAAATTAAAATAACTTTTAATTTGTACGACTAAAATAACATTTGCATTAGCTACAATAAAAATTAATTTTTACTAATCGTTTCGTCCTTTTCAAAAACCACCCCTACAACACCTGTTGTATATTCAGTGACGGCATTTACACTCTTGGTCAATACTATAGTTTACGTATAGCTAGCCTTACAAATAGTTCAATAAATTTGTGCGATTTATAATTTTCAGGCAAAATTATAATTAACTGGATGTCAATAGAACATTATAAGCAGAGTTCGTTCGCTTACTTTGAAGTTTTGTTTCTCTCTTTAATGATTTAGTTGAGTTAATATTAAGTACTGAACCAGTACTGCTAACGGTTGCAAAATAGCCAGACGATTGTTTTCGTTGTACAAAGAAAGATGAAGCATGTGTATGCTGAGATGTAGATAATGTCGTTGTCTTAACTCTCAGTGTTGATTGGACCACAGTTGTAGCTTTGCCTACAGGTGTTCACAAAATTTCAATTACTATACCTGCAATCGCAATACTATAAAGTTACTATTGGCAGTTTACTTGTTGAAGATGAAGGAACAGATATTGGTGTGTAATATGACACATCTGCACATATCAAAATAGAAAATAGAATTTTATATATTGCAATATAAATCTGTAATGTCACATAAAACTCACTTGTTGATTTTTTAATAACTGTCATGGAGAATGTAAAATTTACTTTTGAGAAACATGTTTTTATTTGCATGATATAGTTTCCGTTATCTGTTTCTTGTAGTAATTTTATCCACAGACAGCCATGTTGATAGTAATATCGATCACTTGCAATGTATTTGTAGAAAGTTGGAGTAATGCCGTCAGTTATCTCTTTCAACAAGAAAATATGAATTGGAGGTGATGGAGTGATGATATCGCTGTCATTCGGTTTGATGCAAAATACGGGCTGTTGTCCTGAATGGACGTGCACTTGCTGGTGACTTGCATTTTCGTTAATGACGTCTAAAGAAAATATCAAGTCTATTTTGCAAAATAAATTGTTTAATCCATAACGTCAAACTTGACTGGTAGCTACCTTTACATGTAATTATCAAGAATCCAAAATATATACTAACCGAGCAAATGCAAGGTAGCTGCAAAGCTTCTGTAAAATGTTCTTATGCTGTATTCAGGCTTGTAAATGTAATATACAACAAGATGATTCAACTGTTCGTTCATAGCACCGATTGTAATGTCTTTTCCCTTCACGTTCTGACCAAGTAAATGTTGTTTGCTTCTAGGTATAGTCAACCATTCTATGACAACATTCCTTCCTTTCAATGGTACTGACTGTAAAGTGACGTAAGTGTTAGGCAAAAGATAAATATCTAAAGCAGTAGACCCAAGGACGTGAGGACCTTTCCCTGGTAAGAAAAGAAAAAGAATTAGAAAATCAACTAGTATAAAACGAGATCCTAAACATTTCATATCAAAGCTTAATTGACAACTACAAAGCAAAAAGTGCGAATCCATTTTCGTCTAGGTCAACGAGACTCATTTTTACCACATACTGATTGTCGTTCACCTGATGACCAACCTAAGACGACACCAAAAGCAAAAAGTAGGAAGAACGTAGCCGAAGCTCGACTAGAACAATCGAACTCGGAACTCCAATTAGCCATGCAAATAATTATCACGTCGTGCTCAACACATCAGACTTGATGATGCATCAATTATTAATTAATTAATTAATTAACTACTTCTTCAAAACAAATATACCGTGTCAATTATTAAGAACCAATGTTATCATAATCAGAACTTATACATAAAATATAAAGTATTTGAAACAAGCAATTACAATTACCAATAATGAGAATATAAATATTTAAAATTAATGGATAAGTACGGGACATTTACAAGGTGTTGCGTTACACGACTGTCACACCACAAACGCATGACACGTGCAAAGCAACAGTGGCTTGTGCATAGAAACGTATACTAGTAGCTAGCAGCGCTCAAATTTTCCAGTTTATAAAGCGATTGCTTTAATATGCGTGAAGATTGACAATAATTTACCAGCAGTGGGGCTGTCACTTTCTTTGCCTTTGCATTGTTAATGCTTATTAATTGCTGCGATGAAGTCTGTCTTTCACAACAAGATTGTGTTTAGTCCCATCCAAAATGTTACTCAAACTATAGGTACTAATCTGTACCTAAATATTTTCGTTGATTAATAATCACATATTAATCAAACAGAATCGTGAAAAATAGATGTTACAGCTTAGTTTCCATTGTTCTAGCTAAGGTAAGATGGTACTGACAAAAGTACAACAAGTTGGCTTGTGTGTGTGTGTGTGTGTGTGTGTGTGTGTGTGTGTGTGTGTGTGTGTGTGTGTGTGTGTCTGTGTGTTTGTGTGTGTGTGTGTGTGTGTGTGTGTGTGTGTGTGTGTGTGTGTGTGTGTGTGTGTGTGTGTGTGTGTGTGTGTGTGTGTGTGTGTGTGTGTGTGTGTGTGTGTGTGTGTGTGTGTGTGTGTGTTTCAACCCGCTCCAGGAGCAGAAACAACAGCTGATGATATCTTTGCTTCTGGAGAAGCATTGTAGAAAATATCTACATTTTACTATCTTGGTAGTGTCATCTCTGATGATTGCACCATAAATAATGACATTGCTACACGCTTGCAAAAAGCAAGTAGTTCATATGGTGCACTTTAAAAGAGGCTGTGGAGTCAAAGAGGTACCAAAGTAAAAACTAGAATCAAAGTATACCAGGCAGTCATTCTTACAACTCTTTTCTATGGGTCAAAATCATGAAGGCTTTACCGAAGAAACATTTAAAAACTTGAAAAATTCCATCTTCATAGTCTGCGTTGTGTCTTGCGAATTCATTGGAGTGAAAGAGTGTCAAATAGTGAAGTTCTGAAGCGATCTGGTATGACAGGGATTGAATGTATGAAACAAAACAGCAACTACAAAGGATCGGTCATGTCACAAGGATGAATAACAGAACGCTACAAAAGCAAGTGTTATATGGACAGTTGTTAAATGCCAAGAGAAGAACTAATGGCCAAAAGCTTAGATATAAAGACATGCTAGGTCATCAACTGCAGAATGTGGGCATCAATCAATACAATTGGGAGTCACTGGCGTCTGATCGCTTGGTTTGGCAGAAAAAAGTGTCATCTGGTATAAAGAAGTGTGAGTATGAGAGAATAAAAAAAATTAGAAGAAAGGCGACACATAGACCAGCAAATGGCTCAAGGAGTAATTACAAGTCAATATGTGTGCGCAGTCTGTCATTGCGATTGTCATTCTCGTATTGGTCTCTATGCACATGAACAAGCACACAAGCGATGGTTGAATTCTAATCAGTAGAAAAAGTCGTGAACTCGTACACGAGTAGCGGACAATGAATGAATGAATGAATGAATGAATGAATAAATGAATGTGTGTGTGTGTGTGTGTGTGTGTGTGTGTGTGTGTGTGTGTGTGTGTGTGTGTATGTGTACTAATTGCAAGAAGCGAGCAACACACGCAACAACTTTACGTTGTCTGCAATTAGCATTAGACATGAATTGTTACCTAATTTGTTGAATTGGTGATCGAGTCACGCAGACAACGTCTATCTAGCGCTTACTACACATTGTGCGAAGATCAGTGCTGCTAATGAAGTGCAATCGTCACGTTCTCGCCCTTTCTAATCAGCGTTATCAAGCATTTCCTCTGCTAGCAGGCGAACTCTGCAGCAGCAAGTCTCATTCAGTTACGACAGCGCGCTTCATAAAATTCTAACAGTATACATTTGCTTTTTATTAAAGTCAAGTCTGGATAAACTATTACATCTATGCTTGAATATTTTACATATAATTGGACGAACAAAACCAAAAAATAGAAAGCATTGACTTTGTGAGTACGGGCAGTTTTTGTTACACAGTCTAAAAGCCACGTTTTGGCCGAGAAATAAAACATATAAATGGATACCGAACGAAAGAGGTACGTATATGCCTAGCAGATTTGGGGACTTGATGAGAGTAAGTCCACAATCATTGCGCGTGCGCAGACCAAATATTTCCAATTGAGTCAAACTCAAACCTGAACCGAGCAGTTATAGAGTCAAAAATTTATAGGTCTGGCTTAATGTCTATGTACTCTTTATCCTTTTGGAAAGATGTAGACATAATTTTGGAATCGTGTTCTGAACGAAACGACTACTGCCAACAGACAGTCAACACTGCATCTATCTCATAAACCAATTAACTCTTTTAATACATTGAATATTTGCAACTAACAATTACACTCATCTACTAGCTTGTCCACTTCCTTGCTAGCATGCATATATCGTTTTAAATGTGCATGTGCACCCATCGTCCTGCGATTACTCTCCTACAATGTTAGAAACGCTTACTATAACTGCGGGGTCCCGTAGTCCAAATTTATTTGCAGTTGCATTTGGTATAGCTGAGATTGTGCAACAGCTATTACTTCGTCTCCACGAGTTTCACCTACTGATCTATGTGTGCCTTCAACAGTTTTCGTAAACGACCTCCGAACGAACGGATACGGTTAGATTTCACGTTGAGAGGTACAAAAAACTCTATTTACATACAAACAGTTCCGAGACCAGCAGGTATAACTGTATAAACTAGAAACCATATATACCTAATGTAGTACCTGCTACTTGATTTCAATGCAATTTGACGGTCTGTATTTCGTAGACGACTTCAAATTCTGTATAAAAATGGGAACGTCTATATACAACATATAAATATATGATTACATATTTATACACCTTGTTTTGTGCCACAACAATGTCTGCTGCAGTGTCTTCGTAGACTGTGACGGTACTTGCAAGAGAAACCGACAGTTGGTATAGCAATCACAAGTACAATGCAGCAGCAAATAGCTATTGCAATTGATTGTCCGCTGTCTAAATAACCTGACTTTATTAACTACGACATACACGTACACTTAACGTAGAACAATTTAAACAGTTTTAATTAACATAATGTCTTTAACCTGCAAAAATTATAAAATAATTAATATTAATTTTACAAGCAGAACCCAATGCTTCTGAGACAAAATAAAAGACTTTCATGTAAATAGAATTTTTCTAATCTAGAAATAAATAAACACATAATTTATTTTAAGTTTATTTTTAAATTAACATATTTATATGTATATACATAATAAAGTACTCACGAAAATTGTAGAACAAGTATTGCTAAGAATAATTGTATCTAAAGTCTATTACTAATAATTATTAACCTAATAAGTCAAGTACATTAGTAAGACGCTGCTATGTAGCTATGCCACAGGTAAGAATAGATATGATAAAGAAATAATTGTTGTAGATAGACCATTTTTATGATCTTTGCGTAAGTATAGCGTTTACTCCCGTTTGCTTTAGCTAGTGGGTGGTGCATGTGTCTTTACAGACCAGTCACTCTAAAACTTTTGTCAAAACGACCTCAGTTTCAGAGTACAAGTACATGGATATTACTGCACAGTTTAACTTGTGTTAGTATAATGCTTGTAACAGAATTAAAGATAACTTTTATTTTGTATGACTAATTTAAAATTTGCATAAGTTGTAATAAAAATAAATTTTACTACTTGTTTTGCCTTTTTAAACCCGTACACTACAATAACTGTTGTATATTTAGTCACAGCATTTGTAGTCTTGCTTGATACTATAGTTGACGTACAGCTATCCATACAAATACTTTTATGTATTTGTACAATTTATAATTTTTAGGCAACATTATAATTAAATACATGTCAATAGAAACATCATAAGCAGAGTTCATTCGCTTACGTTGAGTTTTGTTTCTCTTTTTAATTAATAATGTGGTTGAATTGATATTAAGTAGTGAACCAGTACTGCCAACGGTTGTGATATAGCTAGACGATTGGTTTCATTGAACAAAGAAAGGTAAAGCATATACATATTGAGATATAGATAATGTCGTTGTCTTAACTCTCAATGTTGATTGGACCACAGTTGTAGCTTTGCCTACAGGTTTAAACAAAATTGCAATTACAATACTTGCAATCGCAATACTAAAAAGTTACTATTGGCTGTATATTTGTTGTAGATAGAGGGACTGATAACTGTGTGTAATATGACAAATTTGCACATATCAAAATAGAAAATACAAGTTTTTAAATTGCAATATAAATCTGTAATGTTACGTAAAATTCACTTGTTGATTTGATAATAACTGTCATAGGGAATGTAAAATCGTTATCTGCTTCTTGTAGCGAGTTCATTCACAGACAGCCATGTTGATAGTAATATCGATCACGTGCATAGTAATATCGATCACGTGCAATGTATTTGTAGAAAGTTGGAGTATTGCCGTCAGTTATCTCTTTCAACAAGAAAATATGAATTGGAGGTGAAGGAGTGATAATATCGCTGTCATTCGATCTGATGCAATATACGGGTTGTTGTCCTGAATGGACGTGCACTTGCTGGCAACTTGCATTTACGTTAATAACATCTAAATAAAATATCAAATGCTATTTTGCAAAAATAATTTTTTAGTCTATAACGTCAAACTTGACTGGTAGCTACCTGTACATGTAATTATCAAGAATCCAAAATATATACTAACCGAGCAAATGCAAGGTAGCTGCACTGCTTCTGTGAAATGTAGATATGCTGTATTCAAGCTTGTAATTGTAATATACAACAAGATGATTGAATTGTTCGTTCATAGGACCGATTGTAATCTTTTTTTCCTTCACGTTTTTGCCAAGTACATGATGTTTGTTTCTAGGTCTAGTCAACCATTCTATGACAACATTGCTTCTTTTCCATGGTACTGACTGTAAAGTGACGTAAGTGCTAGGCAAAAGATAAACATATAAAGCAGTAGGCTGAAGAACGTGAGGACCTTCTCCTAGTAAGAAAAGAAAAAGAATTGGAAAATCAACTCGTTTAAACCGAAATCATAAACAATACACATCAAAGCTTAGTTGACAAACCACAAAGCAAGCAGTACGAATCCATTTCCGTCTAGGTCAACGAGACTCATTTTTACAACAAACTGCTTGTCGTTCACTTGATGACCGATCTAAGACGACACTAACAGCAAGAAGCAGAAAGAACGCAGCCGATGCTCGACTAGAAAATTCGAACACGGAACTCCAATTAGCCATGCAAGTAATTATCACATCGTGCTCAACACTTTTGACTTTATGATGCTTAGATTATTTATTAATTAATTAATTGCTTCCTCAGAACAAAATACAAAGTCAAATGTAATCAGAACTTATACATAAAATATAAAAAAGTTAGAACCAAGCAATTACAATTACCAATAATAACAATGTTAATATTTAAAATTAATGAATACGTACGGGACATTTACAACGTGTTGCGTTACACGATTGTTACACAGCAAACGTATGACACGTGCAAGGCAATAGTGGCTGTGCATAGATACGTATAGTAATAGCTAACAGTGCTCACATTTTCCAGTTCATAAATTGAGTACTTTAGCTATGTTGAAACCTATTAATATGCATGCATATTGACAATACTTTACCAGCTCTTGGGCTGTCACTTTCTTGGCCTTTGTATTAGCATGCTTATTAATGGCTGCCATGGACTCTGTCTTTTACAACAAGATTGGGTTCAATCCAATCCAAGATGGTACACAAACTATAGGTACAAAATTGTACCTAAATATTTTGATTTTTAGTAATAATCACATAATAATCAAACAGAATCGTGAAAAATACATGTTACAGTCTAGTTTCCATTGATCTAGCTGAGGTAAGATGGTACTGACAAAAGTACAACAAGTTGGCTTGTACGTGTGTGCGTGCGTGTGTGTGTGTGTGTGTGTGTGTGTGTGTGTGTATGTGTGAGTGTGTGTGTGTGTGTGTGTGTGTGTGTGTGTGTGTGTGTGTGTGTGTGTGTGTGTGTGTGTGTGTGTGTGTGTGTGTGTGTGTACTAATTGTAATGATCGAGCAACACACGCAACAACTTTACGTTGTCTGCAATTAGGATTAGACGCAAACAACGTCTATCTAACCCTTAATACACTTTGTATGACGATCAGTGCTGCTAATAAAGTGCAATCGACACGTTCTCGCCGTTTTCTAATCAGCGCTGTCAAACATTTCCTCTGCATGCAGGCGAACGCTGCAGCAGCAAGCCCAATTCAGTTAGGACAGCGCGCGTCATCAAATTTTAACAGTATACACATTTGCTATTAATTAAAGTTAAGACCGAATATATTAATACATCTAGGCTCGAATCTTTCACATAAAATTGGACGACCAAAACCAAAATAATAATAGAAAGCTCTAGCGTTCTAATGCGCAGATTTTGTTGCACCGTCTACAAGAAACGTTTCATCCGAGAAATAAAGCATATGAACGGATACCAAGCGGAAAGAGGTACGTGTATGCATTGCAGATGTGGTGACCACGTGAAAGTATTTGCGGGATCATTGCGCATGCGCAGATCACATGTTTTTGATTTGTGTCAAACTCAAACCTGAACCGGGAAGTTCTAAAAATTCAAACGGTTAATGTTTTGGCTTAAGGCCTATGTACTCTACATCATTTCTGAAAATAAACAACCCTAGTTTTGGAATTATGTTCTGCACGAAACAACAACTAACAAGAGGCAGTCAACACTGCATTTATCTCATAAGTCAATTAATTCTTAATACATTCAATACATTCACTATTTGTAACAAACAGTTACAGTCATCTACTAACTTGTCCACCTACTTGCCAGCATATATCGTTCTAGATGTGCATATGCACGCATCGTCATGCACCTTCCCACATTGTTAGAATCGCTTACTGTAACTGCGGGGTCCCGTTAGCCAAATTGACTTGAAGTTGCATTTTGTATTGCTCAAGTTGTGCAACAGCTGATACTTCGTCTCCACGAGTTTCATCTACTTTCCTCTGTGTGTCTTCAACAGTTTCGTAAACGACTTCTGGACAAACGGATACAGGTTGGATTTCACGTTGAGAGATACAAAACAATTTCGATTAGATAGAAACAGTTTAGAGAGCAGGTATAGCTGTATAAACTAGATAAAATTATAAAACGTAACGTACTACCTGTTAGTTGATTTCAATGCAATTTGACTGTCTGTATTTTCGTAGACGACTTCAGATTCTGTTTAAAAATGTTAACGTCTATACAATATGTAAATATTTGACTATATATTTATGCACCTTGTTTTGTGCCGCAGCAATGTCTGCTGCAGTGTGTTCGTAGACTGTGACGGTACTTGTAAGAGAAACCGACAGCTGCTATGGCAGTCACAAGCATGATGCAGCAGCAAATAGCTATCGCAATTGATTGTCCCTGTCTAAACAACTAGACTTTATTAACTACAGCATACATGTACACATAACGTAGAGCAATTAAAGCAGTCTAAATTTTACCCTAATTAACATAATGTCTGTAACCTGCCAAATTTATATTAATTTTCTAAGCAGAAACCTGTGATGCTGACACAAAATAAAAATATTTAATGTAACTAGAATTTCTCTAATATAAAATTAAAATGAATAAATGTATTCATTTAATTTTTTTAATTAACATATTCATATGTATATACGTAATATGGTACTCACAGAAATTGTAGAAAAAATCTTATTGACAGTAATTGGTATCTAAGTACAGTAGTAAGACGTTGCTATGTAGCTATACCACAGGTTAGTATAGATAAGATGTAGAATTGTTGTAGATGAATAACTCTTAAGATCGTTGCTTAGGTGTAGTGTTTACTTCCGTTTGCTTTAGCTAGTGAGTGGTGCATGTGTATTTACAAACCAGTCATTCTAAAACATTTGTCAAAACGACCTCAGTTTCTGAGAACAAGTACATGGATATTACTGCACAGTTTTACTTGTGGTAATACATTGTTTGTAACCGAATTAAAGATAACTTATAATTTGTATAACTACTTAAAACATTTGCATTAGATATAATAAAAATAATTATTACTACTTGTCTTGCCTTTTTCAAAACCGTCCTCTACAAAACCTGTTGTATATTCAGTTACAGCGTTTGTAATCTTGATAAATATAATAGTTGACGTACAGCTACCAATACAAAATAGTTTAAAAATTTTGTGCAACCTATAATTTTCAAGTAACATTATAATTAAATTCATGTTAATTTAAAACATTATATGCAGAGTTCATTCGCTTACTTTGAGTTTTTGTTTCTCTCTTTAATAATGTAGTTGAGTTAATATTAAGTACTGAACCAGTACTGACAACGTTTGTCATATAGCCAGATGATTGGTTTCGTTGTACCAAGAAAGATGAAGCATGTGTGTGTTGAGATATAGATAATGTCGTTGTCTTAACATTCAATGTTGATTGGACCACAGTTGTAGCTTTGCCTACAGGTGTACACAAAATTGCAATTACAATATTTGCAATTACGATACTAAAATGTTACTATAGATTGTTTACTTGTTGAAGATGAAGGAACAGCTACCGGTGTGTAATATGACAAATCTGCACATATCAAATAAAAAATACAAATTTTTATGTTGCAATATAAATCTGTAATGTCACCTAAGACTTACTTGTTGGTTTGATAATAACTGTTATGAAGATTAAGAATGTAAAATTTAGATTTGAGAAACAAGTTTCCATTTGCATGATATAGTTTCTGTTATCTGTTTCTTGTAGTGGTTTCATCCACAGACAGTCATAGTGATAGTAATACCGATCACGTGCAATGTATTGGTAGAAAGTTGAAGTATTGCCGACAGTTATCTCTTTCAACAACAAAATATGAATTGAAGGTGATGTAGTGGTGATATCGATGTCATTCGATTTGATGCATCAATAATTTATTAATTAATTAATTAAATTTTCAGAACAAAATTCGAAGTCAAATATTAAAAACCAATGTAGTTTTAATCAGAACTTATACATAAAATATAAAAATTAGAATCAAGCAATTACAATTACCAATAATAACAATATTAATATTTAAAATTAATGAATACAGACGGAACATTTACAGGGTGTTGCGTTACTCAACTGTCACACCACAAAGTATGACAAATGCAAAGCAACAGTCGCTTGTGCCTAGAAACGTATACTATTAGGTAGCAGCGCTCACATTTTCTAGTTTATAAAATGAGTGCTTTAGCTATGTTGAATTAAATTAATATGCGTGCAGATTGATAATACTTTAGCAGCAGTTGGACTGTCACTTTCTTGGCCTTTGTATTAGAAATGCTTATTAATGGCTGCCATGGAGTCTGTCTTTTACAACAAGACTGGGTTCTGTCCCATCCAAGATGGTACACAAACTATAGGTACAAAACTGTACCTAAATATTTTCGTTTTTGTAATAATCACATACTAATCAAACAGAATCGTGAACAATGCATGTCACAGCTTAATTTCCATTGGTCTAGCTGAGGTAAGATGGTACTGACAAAAGTACAACAAGTTGGCTTCTGTGTGTGTGTGTGTGTGTGTGTGTGTGT
Source organism: Corticium candelabrum (assembly GCF_963422355.1). Lineage (NCBI taxonomy): Eukaryota > Metazoa > Porifera > Homoscleromorpha > Homosclerophorida > Plakinidae > Corticium > Corticium candelabrum. The sequence goes on along the minus strand of NC_085087.1, from coordinate 4,915,733 downwards.
GTGTGTGTGTGTGTGTGTGTGTGTGTGTGTGTGTGTGTGTGTGTGTGTGTGTGTGTGTGTGTGTACTAATTGCAAGAAGGGAGCAACACACGCAAACAAATTTACGTTGTTTGCAATTAGGATTAGACATGCATCGTTATCCAATTTGTTGAATTGGTGTTCGAGGCACGCAAGCAACGTCTAGCTAACGCTTACTACACATTGTGGGACGATCATTGCTGCTAATGAAGTGCAATCGTCACGTTCTCGCAAATTTTCTAATTAGCGCTGTCAAGCATTTCATCTGCATGAAAGCGAACGCTGCAGCAGCAAGTCTGATTCAGTTAGGACACTGCACGTCATAAAATTTTAACAGTATACACATTTGCTATTAATTACAGTTAAGACCGGATGAACTAATACATCTAGGCTCGAATATTTTACATAAACTTGGACGAACAAAACCAAAAACTATTAGAAAGCAATAATGTTCTGAGTATGCGCAGTTTTTGTTGCACCGTCTACAAGAAACGTTTTAGCCGAGTAATAAAACATATGAACGGATAACGAACGAAAAGAGGTACGTGTATGCATAGCAGATGTGGGGAGCACGTGAGAGTAGGTCTAGTATCATAGTGCATGCGCCGACCAAATGTTTGCAATTGAGTCAAACTCAAACCTTAACCGGGAAGTTCTAGAATCAAACATTTAACGGTCTGTCTTATGGTCTATGTACTCTATATCTTTCTGAAAAACAACCATAAGTTTGGGATTGTATTCTGCACGAAACGACAACTGACAAGAGGCAGTCAACATTGCATCTATCTCGTAAACCAATTAATACAGTGATATTTGTAACAGACAGTTACACTCAAATACTAACTTGTCCACAAACTTGCTAGCATACATCGTTTTACAAGTGGATATGCACCCATCATCCTGCACTTACCTTCCCACATTGTTAGAAACGCTTACTGTAACTGGGGGGTCCCGTAGGCCAAATTGATTTCCAGTTGCATTTGGCATTGCTCAGATTGTGCAGCAGCTGATACTTCGTCTCTACGAGTTTCACCTACTGGCCTCTGTGTGTCTTCAACAGTTTGGTAAACGACTTCCGGACGGGCGGATGCGGGTGGGATTACACGTTGAGAGGTACAGAAAACTCTATTTAGATACAAACAGTTTAGAGACAAACAGGTATAGCTGTATAAACTAGATAAAAATAAAAAACCTAACGTACTACCTGTTAGTTGATTTCAATGCAATTTGACAGTCTGTATTTTCGTAGACGACTGCAGATTCTGTTTAAAAATGTTAACAATATATACAAATATAGATATATTATTATATATTTAGACACTTTGTTTTGTGCCACAGCAATGTCTGCTGCAGTGCGTTCGTAGACTGTGACGGTACTTGTAAGAGAAACCGACAGTTGCTATTGCAATCACAAGCACGATGCAGTAGCAAATAGCTATCGCAATTGATTGTCCGCTGTCTAAACAACCAGATTTCATTATCTACAGCATACATGTACACTTCACGCAGAGAAATTTAAAATGTCTAAATCTTGACTTAATTAACATAATGTCTGTAAACTGGAAAATTATTAAATAATTTATATCAATTTTCTAAGCAGAACACTCTGATTCTGAGACAAAATAAATAGCTTTAATGTAACTAGAATTTCTCTAATTTGGAATTGAAATAAATACATTAATTATTTTAAAACATATTTTTTAAATTAACATATCCATTTATATTTTTCAAAATCTGTTTCTATATATGATTTCTTGCTTATGTTGAAATTCATATTTTACATAAAATAATTATTATGTTACTATTGAAAGAGAACAATTAACTAGTTACAATAAATAATTAACTAGTTACAATATATACTAACTAAAATTATGTTTAGTGATGGAGCAGTGAAGTCATCAAATCCAGCATATGAGGAGTCTAGCGATGTGTATGAATACATACCTAATATGAAGATCAGGTGAGGCAAGTGAGACTTGAGTCATCTTATGTTGAACGATCCGATTTTGCTATTCAAGAAGATCCAGCCTACGGTGCTGCAGTCTAATTCTTAAGTTGGCGCAACAAGGTTGTTGCTAAAGATGCTTGCACTTCAATTTCATTAGATGACAAACAGCCGCTAAACATTAAAGGAGCTAGTGTAGACCTGTTTCAGCTAAGGCTGTATGGGGAGCGGGGTATAAAATGATTAAATGCAATTTTGCAAAAACAGAAGAATTACATGTAATACAAATTAGAAGCTTGCTCCGTTGAAATTTACGTATAAAGAAAGAAGAAAAGACGATGTAAACAAAAATATAAAAAGAACGTCAAAATAATTACGCGATTAAAATAGGCATTGAACAGGGATATCACAATTGGCATATTTCTCAAAGATAAGACATTATTTATAAAAAATTAGCAAAAACCAGAAAATGCAGTCATGTGCAAATTCAAGTTACACCTTTGTCAACTTTTGATTTCAAATAGTTAACTGGTAATCGACTAGTTAAGGTTGCAACGTTACACAGACGATCTAATAGCGAACGCATTTAACGTGAGGACACTTAATTATATATATATATATATATATATATATACTGGTCTATAACTTGTTGCTGCCGACCACAAAAACAGATGTGAAACCTTGTCTGATGCTCACATGACTGACAGAGATCATCCGTTTGTCAAATAAAATATAGTATATATTTTTAAATGTTAAATTATTATGACTAGAATTGCTAAAATAATAGCAATCTATAACTTTCAACAAAAAATATATACATCTAAGCAACCGATGTTTCTACTGCCTTACAGAACACATTAATGTTAAATTTGATCATAGATCACAGTGTCAGTCACGTGTACAATAAACATACTATGCAATGTAACTTAACACGATGAATTACGACTTTGTCACATTGATAATGCATTAGATCATGTGTGTAATTGTCGTCAATTTTTCGTCATATCAAACGTACAGTAGTCAGACATTTGAGTGTACCAAGTTACTGCAAGCGCTACGTATAGGGAAATTCCAAGTCTAAATCAATCTGTGACTGATACGTCACATTAATGTACAGAATGATTGCATGGAAACAGAATCGTATCAGAAAGCAAACTCTTACGTAAAATGTATTACATCAACAATAATGCTTTAGTTACACCATCACACAAGAACGAGTTTGAACTACGTAACACCTACAAATATTAGATTATTTTATATATATTAATATTCACAATTTAGCAAAATATTACCTATAACTTTGCTATTATTGATCTAAATATAAAAGTTTGGCCTAAAGTTCTCACGTGCAAGTTCATCCTAAGGTTATGAAAGTAGTTTAGGCAGTGACACGGCAGAAATTACTAGCCATATAGGAAACATTTCTACGCTCTAGCTATAATCTAGACTGACCTTCCGAATTCGTGGCTGTTTCGTTGGGTTTTTGTCGAAGTCGGATGCTAAACAGTGCTTCAAGTAACTTCTCAACAACGAATGCAACGCCGTAAGTGTCAAACCAGCTCTATGCTCACAACGAATTCATGATTACGTCTGCACAAGCCGATCGCATCTGCGACTCCACAAGTAAAAAGGTGTTTCATAGCATCCCATACGCGTTAGCTAAAGACACAACATGCAGAGCTAACGCACAAACGATGAAACAGTGAACACAAAAGTACCTTGTGCAGCGCGATGCGGCATGTCTTCGCTGTTGCTGTATTACAGCCGTAATTGAAAGGTATGCAATTATGATACTTAACACTAATGCTGGTTCTAGGACCAACCGCAATATATTGAGAAGAGGCGGTACCATCCCAGACCCGTGGAGGACGATTTTGTATCGGCGCAACGCGGGTCTGGGAGGCCGAGGCTCGAATAGCTTGGCATCTAAAGTTTACCGTATACAAGCAGTACCGCAGGAAAGCATTAGCCTAGCCGGTATCTATTTTCTGGACTACAAGCAAACTAATCTTACCTTAATAAATTACCGTAGAAATAACATCAATTGCAATATTGACATGTAAGTACGGGATATTTGAAAGGTTGTGTGTTTTACACATGTCACGCCACGTTCGTGTCACTCGCGCAAGGGCACAAAGACCTGCAGTCTGTGCTGATAAATGTGACTATTGGCGGTGAGATTAAAACAATTTTATCACAATTTTGTTGTGCCTTATTAAAGTAAGAATTTCTCTCTTTGTAAAGTATGGTGAATTGTTGTACGGTTAGCAGCCATGTTGTACTTATATTAGATTTAGACTCAGCAATGCTCGACAAGCACTTGACCTTTTATCTACTTGTCTTTCGGATATCTATTGTTGTCGCTATTTTGGAGTCAGTCGCTAGTGAGCAAACAGTACTTTGTCAAACTGATAAGAAAGGTGAATCGTCATGCGCATGCTTGGCCTGCATTTGTAAAATTTTGTAAGAAAGTGAGACTGCAGCGTGCATTAATTAGGAAGTTACTGACGTGTTACTTAACTAGTATTAATCCGCTGGTTTCTGTATAGATGTCTTGCTGTACGAGAAAAATATTATGCTGTACAGTCTTCTTGGATCACATTTCGTATTCCGATCACCTCGATTTCCAATAATCAAAAAGTCAGAGACGTTTGCATCGTCTAATAAATACAGTTGGACCGTCAACGCCTTTGAAACCAATTTTACCTATCAGTGGCAAAAAGCTGTCATAACGTCAGATGGAAAAAAACATCGGACAATCTTCAAAATACATTACAGACACCTCAAAGTAAATGGTATTACAGAGAAATACGATGGTGTGCGCCTAAGATATACAGTTGTCCTATCTAAATCTAAGAGCTTTGATTCAAAAACGGCGACTTTACGTGTCGGTGGTAAGCTAAGCTATAACTTAAGCAATAAATAATTGATAAATAAATAATTCATACATTGGAATACTTTAATGTTTAAAATAGTATAACTAAATTAACTCTCACTGTTATGTATATTATCCTAAGTCATCAGAGACGTATCTCAATAGTTTCCAGAGTCCACACAATTTATGATTTTAGAACACAGACGTCATGCATGCAAGTTCTTGATACACGTTTGCTACGGATTCATCATTTGATTGTTTTATAGTCGTGCTCAATGCTCCGACGAACCAAAATTCTATGTCAGTAAACAATTGAATAAGAACGTCTCAGTGCACGGTTTTATGTTCTACCATTCGTTTAGAAGCATGCTTTTAGACATACAAGCTAAATTATATTGCTAAGAACTCAATTTCATATACATTTCTATTAATATACTGATTAATGAATTAATAGGACTTTGCAATCTTTCCTTTGCCATTTCTTAATAGATTAAATCATGGTCCAAATTAGGCATGCAAATTGTGTGATAGTTTCGTGCAAACAATTTGATTTTGAAATTGTGCTGCTCGCATGATACTAACGTTCGGCGAGTCGTTGTAAATCTATCTGATGACCGTATGAGATACGCCGCTGATTAAATATATTTTCTCTTACTAGATATTTGCACAGCAATAAAATTTAATTTTTCACATATACAGATCTTCCCACAATCTCAGAACAATCAACAATTATTATGAGTGAATCAAATTCTCGTGTAAAAGCTTGTTTTAATGTTACTGGAATTCCAAAGCCTTCTCTGAAAATTGATCAACAAGCCCACAAAATCGTCAACAGTTCTGTTGAAATCGTCGAGAACTGCGTCTACTTCGTGCATCAAAACGTCAAAGATGCCAAAAACATTACTATGGCAGCAGAAAACTGTTTTGGACTATCAAGTGTTACCATTAGTGTTCCAAAATTTCAAAGTTAGTTGACTTTACTCTAAAGACTTGATATGAACCAAGAAACCATAATTGAAGTATTCGTTTCTAAATCGCAGGCACTCAAAATCTTCAAAACGTTAGATCAAATGCTCCACCTATCAGTACTTCCAATGCACTCGGTAACCTCAAACCGTCAGAATCATCTCCTGTTTCTTCATACTTAATCGGTGCAACGACGCAAAGCACTGCAGGAGGAAAGGACAATAACAATGCATCAGGTAGTCGTGTATGATCGAATTTGACTAACATTTTAAACATTCTTTCTCAGGATTTCCAATTTGGGCATCTGCAATTATTGCCATTTTCAGTATTGCAGCGCTAATACTTGTTGTCTTTCTCATCATATTTTACGTCAAAAGTAAGTTTTAGTATTCTACATTCCCAATTGGTCTTTACTTTTTGTCCTCCATTGTTTGATTAGAGAAACGATCATCAAGAGCAGCAAGTCAAGAATCAAAGTATTCATACATATTTGCTAAAATAGCTTTCTAAATTTGACCACTTGTCTAGGGACGCTGACTTGATGGAATCAGAACCAACTGTATATGCAATGCCAATGAAGAAGCGAGCTGTGGTATCACCTTTCATTAAAGAGTCTGCAACTGTAACAGCGGAAGAACAGCTATCAATAGTCCTAGCAAAAAAGCACGCATTGGACTCTTCACCGACAAACCCAACCGAATGTCCTCTTTACTCGAATTTCTCTCAAGCTGAAACCAACATGGCCTCTCATGTAATTCAAACAATCAAATAATTCTAATGCATACCAACTAGTCACAATAAAATCGTTCTTGAAGCAAATTTCAGATACAAACATTTGAATCTCTTGCCAATAAACAGTAGACAAAAATAGGCAAGTCATGTATACCAGACTTCTGCAGTTTAGCTAGTATGAGTGCGTTACCGTACGTATTAAAATGAATAGTTGTGTAAACAAAGATTAAATAATATACGTCAATTAAAATATTATATATATAACGTCACAAACGTTAAGGTTAAAACTACTGTACGCGAGTTACACCTTTCACCTACCTCCACATTATATAACTGTTTGTTACTATTTAAGCAAATTATCGATCCTATTTCATTTTAGAGAATCAATCCTGACGAGTCTGAGTTACTTTGCGAGGTAGATGCACAAGCAATGTATGCCACACCAGTAAAGACTACAACGGCTAATTCACAACCCGAAATCGAGTACGACAATACATTAACAGTTACTCAGAAATCGAGCCAAGAAGGCTACGACGTGGCAGCTCCTCACATTACTCATTCAACTGCCCGTTCTCCCAATACGAGGCACAATGACAGCGCGGCAATTTCGTCGGTAATTCAAACACACAAACTATGTCATGACATGAACATATATTGCAATCATTGTTGTGCATTTCAGAGTTTGCAGTATGCTGAGTTGCAGTTCGGAAACAACCCGGTGGGCCCTACAGTTCCATCTTCTGCTGCTGTTACGTATGCTAGCATAAAAACATAACTATGAAGTTTACTCTTGGCTAAGACGTTTAGCTAACAAGACGTCTGTGAGTCAGTTCTTTAACGATTATGCAACATTTGCGTAATTTTGAAATACAAGTAAAATTTGTTGCTAAAGGTTAACTCCAGATTACGCATTACCATGGTCTTCGCTTGAATTGTCAAATTCCGACTCTAAGAAAATTCTTTTTATCTATGTTTTTAGAGTTGGAACACATTCTCTTCGCGATTTAAGCCAATGTATACTGCAGAGCGCATGGAGTAAGTTAGGTAATGGATTTCTATAATCAGCATGTCACCTATTCCAATGCAGGCGTTAGTTCTAAAATTTACAGTATCGGTGGAGCTGGGGGATACAGAGTCGTATATATGCGGCTCTGTGAGGATGACGGGGATCGTTAATCACCAACTTTGAGCGCAACCTCCATTTCTGTAAGCAAACAATATCCTCGTATTACATGTATGTACTCTGATGTCTTTCATGCCCCGACTCCAACTTGCTAGTGAATCAGCCACCTCTAAATCTGTATCCCTACTGCTAGGAATATCGGTGCCAATCGTCCTGACATCAATTTCAGAAATAAGAAGACAAACACAAACCTCGCCTAGAAACAAGCTGAGAAATTGAAGAAATACAGAGACTTGCGAATGGAAGTAAGCCGCATGTGACAGTGTCGGACACTGGTTGTTCCAGTTGTGTCGAGATTGTTGGGCACAGTGCACGAAGGTATTGCACGGTGGCTGCACATTATTGCATGTCATCACTACCTGCGGCAATTACAGAAAGCAGTGCTTCTTGGATCCAGTCGCATCCTACGTAAAATCATGTCTTCTGTTTAGACAAGCAGCCATGATTGTCTAAGCACCTCTGACGCATGGTTTGGCTATGGTGCTTACAAGAAAATTTACAAGCCAGACTGATCTGATTGAGCACGACAATTTATACTACTAAAATTGGCGGTGTATATATATATATATATATATATATATATATATATATATATATATATATATACATACATACATACATATATGTATATATATATATATATATATATATATATATATATATATATATATATATCACACAGGGTACGGTAGTACCCTGTATGTAGGGATTGACCAGGTTGTGTAGGTGTGGTGATATTTTAGACCTTCAGAAATCACCTTAAAATAAGGTTAAATATCTTGAAAACGACAGATAGAAACCTTACAAGTTAAACTACGCTTGACTACTTCTCAATTCATCTCAGCTCATATTCAGAAGGAGAAAATCGCTCGTCAATTTCGGAGTTTTCGCTGGATTGTGTCTTCTTTCTTCTTCTTCTTCTTCTTCTTCTTCTTCTTCTTCTTCTTCTTCTTCTTCTTCTTCGTCACTCACAACTCCTTGACTACGGCATATCTAAAGCTCAAATTTGGGAAACGACGTAGAATAAGCCGACCTGTATTCTTTTGATCATAGAAAAAGAAACATCTATGAAGAAAGATTTCTAGAATGGATTTGTATCTGCCACACTACTTACGTTCAACCGCAATTGTTATAAGCCATTGTTAACAAACAATAGCCAGGCAGCCAATCACAAGCTCTTGCTACGTTGCTTGAAGCAGTTTAGGTGCACGTGTACAACAAGGTGCCAAGAATTCTTGACACGTTTGTGGTTGAAAAACCTGAAAGCCTACAGTTAGGCAAAGCATCGCGCTCTTGAATCGCAAGAGCAAACGAAAGAAGTGCGCGTAATTAATTAATTAGAAGTGACGTTGAACGTCATCGCAATCGCAGACGTGATATACCTCTTCTTGCCGTAGTTGGAACACCAACGCCTTCAAGCATTTGAATTATGGCAAAAGCAAATTAATTCGACTCGCTTCCATCACAAAATGTCAAATTTGCTGCGCTCGGAATGTGACGTTTGTTACGAGCCTAAAGGTGTGGCCTACGATAATAATTTTGCAGTTGTCTAGTGCTACCGTATTATATTTAGACCAAACTCCCGCAAATCGAAGACCTCGTACTGTGTACAAACCGGTCACGTGTAGAAGTCGAGCTTTTGTTCAAGACACTCGGCACGCGCGTACACACACGTTCGGTCACGTGCACGTGCGCAAATGTCGACGTGTGCGTGTAGTGTTCAATGACACCTGGCCAACAATAATAACGAAGAAAAAAGTGACGCTGCTGAAACTAGCGTCTCGATTCTCATAGTAGTGACAAGCCTATCTAACCGAATCTTGCGTTTTCAATTAATTGGTCTAGATAACAAACTCATCAACATTCTGTAACGTGATGCATGACCATTAATGGAAATGCGAGCTTGCTTTGTTATCCACAGCAAGAACTTTAGTTGTCTAAACGCTAATACTCATACCCCACCGGACACAAATTTTAAAATTATGCAAGAATGCATCTAGAAATTGTTGTAGATAACCAGGAGATCTAATAGATAATCATCTGCATAAATTCCTTCTTCAATCTACACACACACACACACACACACACACACACACACACACACACACACACACACACAAACACACACACAACTACATGCACGTATGCTCGTATCTCTGAAGCAAGTAGAACACCGTTTCATACTTACCAGTGGTATTATTGCAATTAAATGTAACGTCTGATTCAAACCACCTATACATAAACACTGCATAGCTCTTAACATATTTTGCAAGTACACTGTAAACCTAAGATGCACATGCTCGAAATACGAGACTATACATTTAGACCAAGTATGATTTAGAAAAGGTGCATTTTTGTTAGGCTATAAAATTATTGTTTAATTAACGGAGTAGGCTGTGCTTTCGCACTCCTAAAAACTTATAAACTAGAATTTTAAAAACTTTTTCCTTGAAAAAAGGAAAAGATGTAGGGATTGTATAAAAAGTAATAGAAACAAGATCTATAGATAATATGAACCAAAGCCAGACATCATTAGTGGATCCTTTCAACCCCACATCCACTACATTTTACTATTTGGGGTTGGAAGGATTCACTAATGATGTCTGGCTTTGGTTTATATTATCTATAGATCTTTTTTCTACTACTTTTTATGCAATTCCTACATCTCTTTCCTTTTTTCAAGGAAAAATTTTTTAAATCCTAGTTAATTATTGTATTGGATACTTTAAGATTGAGGATTATGATCATCTCGACCGTAATAATATTAAAATTTAAAAAACTTTTCAAAAAAAAATAGATGTAGAGATTGTATAAAGTTTAATAAAAACAAGATTTAGATAATATAAACCAAAGCCAGACATCATTAGTGAATCCTTCCAACCCACTAAATATAAAATGTGGAATATTATTGGAAGGATTCAATAATTATGTCTGGCTTTGGTTCATATTATCTAAATCGTGTTTTTGTTAATTTTATACAATTCCTACATCTATTTCTTTCCCTAGAAAAAGTTTTTAAAATTTTAGTTTGGTAAGTTTTAGGAGTGCGAAAGCACAACCTACTCCATTAATTAACAAAGATTCTATAGCTTGGTATACATGTATAGTCACACATCTCGAGCATGTGGATCTTACGTATACAGTGTTATGAACTTGCAACATATGCAAATAAGCTGTGCTGTTTTTGTGTATAAGTTTGAATCAGGCGTACGTTACATTTAGTTGCAATTTAAATTATGTCTTACCACTAATAAATGAAGCTGCACTTGAGAGCTACGTGCATATGTGCATGTATTGTGTGTTTATGTGTGTGTGTGTGTGTGTGTGTGTGTGTGTGTGTGTGTGTCAGCGGGGAAGGGTGTGGCTACGACAGACTAATTTATAGGTTGAGTACAGGCCGACGCACTGGGCTAGCTTTTACTTGTACTCTACCATTTGAACACGTTAGGGTACGACATGACAGCAATGGAATGCCAGTTTCAACAGCGTCAGCTTCTTCTTCGTCATCATTGTCGATGTCATTGAACGCAACGCACACACGCCAACATTTGCGCACGGGCGCGTGACCGCGAGTAGGTACTGTACGCGTGCTGAGCGTCTTAAACAAAAGCCTTTATACGCGACCTGCTTGTACGCACGTGGTCTTTGATTTGCGGCTTCGAGAGATCTGACTTTATATGCCACAATACGGTAGCTCTAGTCAACTCACTTTGTGCCCAAAATTTCATGGTCTAGGCTACATGCAACTATAGATCGTAGCAAACGTCACATTCAACGTCGACATTTCCTGATGGAAGCGAGCCGAATTTGCTTTTGCTTTCTGCTTGAAGGCGTTAGTGTTCCAATTACGGCAAGAAGAGGTATATCGCGTCTGCGATTGCGATGACGTTCAACTTCACTACGTATACAGTAATACGCACATCAGTTTGCCAGTGCTATTCAAAACCGCGATTCTTTGCCTAACTGTAGGCTTTACTACAGCACGTGTTAAGAGATCTTGTCACCTTGTCTGTAGTTAGAAAACGTACATTACAGGGTAGCAGGAGCCTAGGACTGGCGGCGTAGTTATTGTTTGCTGACAACAATTACGTGTAACGTAAGTAGGGTAGTAGGTTCAAATCTATTCTAGAAAACTTTTTTCTTAGATGTTTCTTTTTTGTATCATCAAAAGAATACAGGTGGGCTTATTCTACGTCGTTTCCCAAAGTTTTAGTTTTAGATATGCCGTATTCAAAGAGTTACGCGTAACGAAAAAGAAGAAAACCAAGACAAAGAAGGAGAAGAAGAAGAAGAAGAAGAAGAAGAAGAAGAAGAAGAAGAAGAGGAAGAAGAAGATAAAGAAGAACAAGAAGAAAGAAGACCAAATCTTACGAAAACACCGAAATTGACCAGCGTTTGCTCTGTCTGTCTCTTGCAATAGCACAAGAGTCGGATCTGTGGATAAAAAGCAAGATGGTGTCGTGTGTTTCGATGTGTCGTGTGACAAACGCTTAAGTGTTGTAGCGAAAAGTTGCCTCAGAAAAAACGCTTTAAATTCAAGATCAAGACGCAGCCAGATATCGATATTGCTTAGCAAACACTTTCCGGTTTGGACATATCTGTATGACGTCACAACTATTGTAAGTGTGCTGACACCCACTCCATAATCTTCTGTACGAGTACAGATATGACGTTCTTTCATTGATTTTAAGTTGTTTCAATAGCTTTGTAGTTTCTGTTATGCCAAAGATTGTGCACAAAGCTTTTAAAAATTGAGAAATATTTTTTTTAGTTTTGCTAGTTTAAATTTGAATATGACCCAAATTATAATTATTAGCGGTAATAAATATTGTCATTTATGAGGTTAGAACATTCCACTGGCTCGTCAAGCGTCTCTGCATCCTACACTTCCCATCAGTTCATAAAACTTTCTGCTAATCTCGGTAAATAGTAATTTTTGTCAATTAATTAATATTATCAAACATTGATATTAACACTTTAGGTGTACCATTGTTATTGTATCATGTCACGTGGTTTTTAGCAACAATGATTGGTCGATACAGCAGGTACAAGTCGTTTGTACCCTGAAATGCGCTGATACCCTCCCGCTGTGAAGGGAAACGCGTATACCCTCCCGTTGCTATGATCAACAGCACAACACAGCTGGTTTCAGTAACACGCAGATGATTTGATGAGCGTCTAATGAGATACTAAACGGGAAATGCACCTATACTACATCTAACTACTTAGAGTAAACGGTTAGTGTGGAAGATAACTGTTGCAATAGCTCTCCAAGTCTTCCTCAGTAGTAACGTTAACAAATCGGGACTTTTCGGCTTAGTTGTTTCAAAATCATCATCATCTGCCTTCGGATTAATCATTTAGTTGAACACGCAAGTTGAGTCAACCGTCACCGTTGAACGCCAAATTAGTAAGATTAATGTACGCACAACTCCACTTTAAACGCTCAAAATGAACGGGAATTCAAACTAACCAATGGCCTTGCATTATACAAATCACTTATTGTATGGGCAAGTCTCGGATATTATTGCTTTTACGCCTCTGGAGAGTGGCAGCTAATACTTCGGTAATTGTCTCGGAATTCGCTGCCACTCTCCTCGGGTAATAACAACGATATCCTCGACGTGCCCATACGATAACTAGTAAACAACAACAACAATTGCTGTTGGTATATCCGTCTCTTTATTATTGCTATTGTTATTAAATAATCGTCGTTGCGCTGGTGATTTTTCTACCACGGTGGCAAAGAAACAGTACAACGTAAAGTAAATATTTCGAACAATTAATACATATTGTAATTAATAAGCAATTACAAGTTTTCTTATAATTAATAGTAAAGAAGACAGAAACTGCCAAGAACTTCCACCTGATTGGAATTCATATGTAGAGCAGAATTCGGTTTTTTAAAGAATATAAACCAATTTTTACAAGCAAACATCCGACAACAAAACAATGAAGAATAATTACAATAATTGCAAAGATCTTTTACCGCATATGATAAAAAAGTTATGTTGTTACTATGACAACGGGTAAATTTCGTAATCGATTTAGTTGCCACATACTTTGATTTTGGTCTGTTTTTAGAATTGAATCGAAAGGGACTACTTGGAACCTGCGGAGTGTGTTAAGTTTCAAAAAGCAAAAATTGGCAAAGTGAAGGATCTTGGTCATAAAATGTTTACTTTTCTGTCATATCTATGACGACTGGTATTTTATTGATTGTTATGTGTAGAGTGAAGACGTGATGTGTCTAGCTCCAAAATACATGCAGAGACTGAAAATAATAATAATTTTATAATATTTTAACAGTAAACGATCGTTTGCCTCTATCTTAGATTTCTCAGAATAGCATGACAATGTGTCAATATTTTATTCGAATTTGTATTATATAATCAATGATATTAACAAAATCAATTATGTACATTTTGTATTTGCGTCTTAATTGTTTTGTATGTATTAATCGTTAGCACAACCGTGCCGTGTGTGTGTGTGTGTGTGTGTGTGTGTGTGTGTGTGTGTGTGTGTGTGTGTGTGTGTGTGTGTGTGTGTGTGTGTGTGTGTGTGTGTGTGTGTGTGTGTGTGTTTATACTAATTGTAAGAAGCGAACAACACACGAAGCAACTTTACGTTGTCTTCAATTAGATTAGACATGCATCATTATCTAATATGTTGAATTAAAGCTCGAGTCGCGCAAACAACGTCTATCTATCGCTTACTACACAATGTGTGACGATCAGTGCTGCTAATGAAGTGCAATCGTCATGTTCTCGCCCACTTATAATTAGCGCTGTCAGGCATTTCCTCTGCATGCGGGCGAACGCTGCAGCAGCAAGTCTGATTCAGTTAGGACAGCGCGCGTCATAAATTTATAACAGTATACATTTGCTATTAATTAAAGTTAGGACCGGATGAACTAATACAGATAGGCTCGAATATTTCACATAAAATTGCACCAACCAAAATAAATAGAAAGCAATAACGTTCTGAATATGCGCAGTTATTATGGCACCGTCTACAAGAAACGTTTTAGCCGAGAAATATATGAACGGATACCGAACGAAAAGAGGTACTGGTATGCATAGCAGACGTGGGGACCACGTGAGAGTAGGTCCAAAAGCATCACATCTATCTCGTAAACCAATTAACTCTTTTAATACATTGAATATTTGTAGCAAACAGTTACACTCATTTACTAGCTTGTCCACCTACTTGCTAGCATGCAGATATCGTTTTAGATGTTCATGTGCACACAACGTCCTACACTTACTTTCCCACATTGTTAGAAACTCTTACTATAACTGTGGGGTACCGTAGGCCAAATTGATTTGCAGTTGCATTTGCTGAGATTGTGCAACAGCTGGTGCTTCGTCTACACGACTTTCACTCACTGGCCTCTGTGTGTCTTCAACAGTTGCGTAAACGACTTCCGGATGAACGGATACAGGTTGAATTTCACGTTGAGAGGTGTAAAAAACTCTATTTACATACAAATAATTTAGAGACCGGCAGGTATAGCTGTATAAACTAGATAAAGAATAAAACCTAACGTACTACCTGTTAGTTGATTTCAATGCAATTTGACGGTCTGTATTTTCGTAGACGACTTCAAATTCTGTTTTTAAAATGTTAGATTCTATACAACATGTAAATATATGATTATATATTTATACACCTTGATTTATGCCACAGCAATGTTTGCTGCAGAGTGTTCGTAGACTGTGACGGTACTTGTAAGAGAAACCGACAGTTAATGTGGCAGTCACAAGCACGATGCAGCAGCAAATAGCTATCACAATTGATTGTCCACTGTCTAAACACCCAGATTTTATTAACTACAGCATGCATGTACACTTAACGTAGAGCAATTTTAAAAGTTTAATCTCGACTTAATTAACATAATGTCTGTAACCTGAGAAACTACAGAATAATATAAATAAATAAATATAAATAAATAATTAAATATAATAAATAAACATTTATCTCAATTTTTATGCACAACAAATGCTTTTTAGGAAAAATATAATGCTTTAAAAGTAAATAGAATTACTCTAATTTGAAATCGGAATAAATACACTCATTATTACAAATTTATTTTTTGAATAAGCATATTCATATTTAATATAGTAATCACAAATTTTTTAGAACAAATGTTACTAATAATAATTGGTATCTAAAGTCTATTGCCAGTTAGCCTAACAGGTCAAGTACATTAGTAAGACGTTGATATGTAGCTATAATACAGTTAAGTATAGATAAGATGCAGAATTTTTGTAGATGGACCACTTTTATGATTGTTGCTTCAGTGTAGTGTTGACATCTGTTTGCTTAGCTGGTGAGTAGTGCATGTGTCTTTACAGACTATTAATTATAAAACATTTGTCAAAGCGAACTCAGTTTCTGAGTACAGGTACATGCATACTAATGCAAAGTTTCACTTGTTGTAGTACATTGTCTGCAACAAAATTAAAATTAACTTTTAATTTGTACTACTAAAATAACATTTGCATTAGCTATGATAAAAATAATTTTTACTAATCGTTTTGTCCTTTTCAAAAGCGTCTCCCACAAAACCTGTTGTATATTCAGTGACGGCATTTACGCTCTTGGTCAATACTATAGTTTACGTATAGCTAGCCTTACAAATAGTTCAATGAATTTGTGCGATTTATAATTTTCAGGCAAAATTATAATTAACTGGATGTCAATAGAGCATCATAAGCAGAGTTTGTTCGCTTACTTTGAAGTTTTGTTTATCTCTTTAATGATTTAGTTGAGTTAATATTAAGTACTGAACCAATACTGCTAATGGTTGTTAAATAGCCAGACGATTGTTTTCGTTGTACAAAGAAAGATGAAGCATGTGTATCCTGAGATGTAGATAATGTCGTTGTCCTAACTCTCAGTGTTGATTGGACCACAGTTGTAGCTTTGTCTACAGGTGTTCACAAAATTTAAATTACTATACTTGCAATCGCAATACTAAAAAGTTACTATTGGCAGTTTACTTGTTGAAGATGAAGAAACAGATATTGGTGTGTAATATGACACATCTGCACATATCAAAATAGAAAATACAATTTTATATATTGCAATATAAATCTGTAATGTCACAAAAAACTCACTTGTTGATTTGTTAATAACTATCATGGAGAATGTAAAATTTACATTTGGGAAACATGTTTTCATTTGCATGATATAGTTTCCGTTATCTGTTTCTTGTAGTGATTTCATCCACAGACAGCCATGTTGATAGTTATATCGATCACTTGCAATGTATTTGTAGCAAGTTGGAGTAATGTCGTCAGTTATCTCTTTCAACAAGAAAATATGAATTGGAGGTGAAGAAGTGATGATATCGCTGTCATTCGGTCTGATGCAAAATACGGGCTGTTGTCCTGAAGGAACGTGCACTTGCTGGCGACTTGCATTTCCGTTAATGCCGTCTAAAGAAAATATCAAATTCTATTTTGCAAAATATATTGTTTAGTCCATAACGTCAAATTTGACTGGTAGCTACCTGTACATGTAATTATCAAGAATCCAAATATATACTAACCAAACAAATGCAACATAGCTCCTCTGCTTGTATGAAATGCATGTTGGCTGCGTTCACTATACTTGTAAATGTAAAATACAAATAGATGATTCAACTGTTCGTTCATGGGACCGATTGTAATGTCTTTTCTCTTCACGTTCTGACCAAGTAAATGTTGTTTGCTTCTAGGTCTAGTCTCCCATTGTACGACAAAATTGCTTCTTTTCAATGGTACTGACTGTAGAGTGACGTAAGTGTTAGGCAAAAGATTAATATCTAAACCAGTAGACCCAAGAACGTGAGGACCTTTCCCTGGTAAGAAAAGAAAAAGAATTAGAAAATCAACTAGTTTAAAACGAGATCCTAAACAATACATATCAAAGCTTAATTGACAACTACAAAGCAAAATGTACGAATCCATTTCCGTCTAGGTCAACGAGACTCATTTTTACCACATACTGATTGTTGTTCACTTGGCGACCAACCTAAGACGACACCAAAAGCAAGAAGTAGAAAGAACGTAGCCGAAGCTCGACTAGAACAATCGAACTCGGAACTCCAATTAGCCATGCAAATAATTATCACGTCGTGCTCAACACATCTGACTTGATGATGCATCAATTATTTATTAATTAATTAATTAACTACTTCTTCAAAACAAAATACAGTGTCAATTATTAAGAACCAATGTAATCATAATCAGAACTTATACATAAAATATAAAGTATTTGAAGCAATCAATTACAATTACCAATAATGACAATATAAATATTTAAAATTAATGAATAAGTACGGGACATTTACAAGGTGTTGCGTTACACGACTGTCACACCACAAACGCATGACACGTGCAAAGCAACAGTGGCTTGTGCATAGGAACGTATACTAGTAGCTAGCAGCGCTCACATTTTCCAGTTTATAAAGCGATTGCTTTAACTATGTTGAAAACAATTAATATGCGTGAAGATTGACAATAATTTACCAGCAGTTGGGATGTCACTTTCTTTGCCTTTGCATTATCAATGCTTATTAATTGCTGCCATGGAGTCTGTCTTTCACAGCAAGATTGTGTTTAGTCCCATCCAAAATGTTGCTCAAACTATAGGTACAAATCTGTACCTAATATTTTTGTTGTTAGGAATAATCACATTAATCAAACAGAATCGTGAAAAATAGATGTTACAGCTTAGTTTCCATTGTTCTAGCTAAGGTAAGATGGTACTGACAAAAGTACAACAAGTTGGCTTGTGTGTGTGTGTGTGTGTGTGTGTGTGTGTGTGTGTGTGTGTGTGTTTCAACCTGTTCCAGGTGCAGAAACAACAGCTGATGATATCTTTGCTTCTGGAGAAGCATTGTAGAAAATATCTACATTTTCTTATCTTGGTAGTGTCATCTCTGATGATTGCACCATTAATAATAACATTGCTACACGCTTGCAAACAGCAAATAGATCATATGGTGCACTTCAAAAGATGCTGTGCAGTCAAAGAGGTATCAAAGTAAAAACTAGAATCAAAGTATACAAGGCAGTCATTCTTACAACTCTTTTCTGAGTCAAAATCATGGAGGCTTTACAAAACAAACATTAAAGAACTTGAAAAATTCCATCTTCGTAGTCTGCGTTGTATCTTGCGAGTTCATTGGAGTAAAAGAGTGTCAAATAATGAGATTCTGAAGCGATCTGGTATGACAGGGATTGAATGTATGATAACAAAACAGCAACTACAAAGGGTCGGTCATGTCACAAGGATAAATGACAGAATGCTACAAAAGCAAGTTTTACATGGACAGTTGTTAAATGCCAAGAGAAGAACTAATGGCCAAAAACTTAGATATAAAGACATGCTTGGTCATCAACTGCAGATGTGGGCATCAATCAGGACAATCCGATTTATTAACTACAGCATTAATGTACACTCAAAGTAAAGCAATTAAAACAGTCTAAATCTTGACTTAATTAAAATAATGTCTGTAACCTGCAAAACATTTCAAATAATATATATATATTAATTTCCTAGCAGAACCTAATGCTTCTGAGGCAAAATAAGAAGGTTTAATTTAACTAAAATTTCTCTAATCTAAATTTGAAATAAATACATAAATTATTTCAAATTTATTTTTTGAATAAACATATCCATTTGTATATACATAATATGGTACTCACCAAACTTGAACAACAAATCTTACTAAGAATAATTGGTGTCTAAAGTCTATTGCCAGTTACAATAATAGGTCAAGTACAGTAGTAAGACGTTGCTATGTAGCTATATCACATGTAAGTATAGATAAGATGCAGAATTGTTGTAGAAAGACCATTTTTATGATCGTTGCGGACGTGTGGTGTTTACTTCCGTTTGCTTTAGCTAGCGAGTGGTGCATGTGCCTTTACAGACCAGTCATTCTAAAACATTTGTCAATACGACCTCAGTTTCTGAGTACAAGTACATAGATACTACCGCACAGTTTCACTTGTGGTAGTACATTGTTTGTAGCATAATTAAAGATAACTTTTAATTTTTATGACTAATTGAACATTTGCATTAGATATGACACAGCATTTGTAGTCTTGATCAATACTATAGTTGACGTACAGCTATCCATACAAATAGTTTTATAAATTTGTGCAATTTATATTTCTTAGGCAAAATTATAATTAAACGCATTTCAATTGAAACATCATAATCATAGTTCATTCGCTTTCTTTGAAGTTTTTCTCTCTTTAATGATGTAGTTGAGTTAAAATTTAGTACTGAACAAGTACTCCCAACAGTTGTGATATAGCCATATGATTGGTTTCGTTGTACCAAGAAAGATGAAGCATTTATGTATTGAGATGTAGATAATGTCGTTGTCTTAACTCTCAATGTTGATTGAACCACAGTTGTAGCTTTGCCTACAGGTGTACACAAAATTACAATATTTACAATCACAATACTAAGAAGTTACTATTGGCTGTTTACTTGTTGAAGATGAAGCAACAGATATTGGTGTGTAATTTGACAGACCTGCACATATCAAATAGAAAATACAAATATTTATATTGCAATACAAATCTGCAGTGTTGATCGCGTAAAATTCACTTTTTGTGAATAATTGTTATGAAGAATTTAAAATTGAAAGTTTGGAAACACGTTTTTATTTGCATGATATAGTTTCCATTATCTGTTTCTTGTAGTGATTTCATCCAATTGCAGCCATGTTAATAGTAATAGCGATCACGTGCAATGTATTTGTAGAAAGTTGAAGTATTGCCGTCAGTTATCTCTTTCAACAAGAAAATATGAATTGGAGATGATGGAGTGATAATATCGCTGTCATTCGATATGACGCAAAATACGGGCTGTTGTCCTCAATGGACGAGCACTTGCTGGCGAATTGAATTTCCGTTAATGACGTCTAAATAAAATATCAAAATATAATTTGCAAAATAAATTGTTTAGTTAGTAACGCCGAACTTGACTGGTACCTACCTGTACATGTAATTATTAAGAATACAAAATATATACTAACCGAGCAAATGCAAGGTAGCTGCACCGCTTCTGTGAAATACACGTTGGCCGTGTTCACTATACTTGTAACTGTAATATACATCAACATGATTCAATTGTTCGTTCATAGGACCGATTGTAATCTCTTTTCCGTTCACGTTCTTGCCAAGTAAATGTTTTTTGTTTCTAGGTCTAGCCAACCATTCTAACACATGTTCTAAGCAAAAGATAAATATCTAAAGCAGTTGACCCAAGGACGTGAGGACCTTCTCCTAGTAAGAAAAGAAAAAGAATTTGAAAATCAACTCGTTTAAAACAAATTGATAAATAATACACATGAAACCTTAATTGACAAATCACAAAGCAAAAGGTACGAATCTACTTCCGTCTATGTCTACGAGGCTCATTTTTACCACATACTGATTGTCGTTCACCTGATGACCGACCTAAAACGACACTAACAGCAAGAGTAGAAAGAACGTAGCCAAAGCTCGAATAGAACAATAGAATGCGAAACGTCAATTAGCCATGCAAGTAATTATCACATCGTGCTCAACACTTCTGACTTGATGATGCATCAATCATTTATTAATTAATTATTTACCTCCTCAGAACAAAATACGAAGTCAAATATTAAGAACCAATGTAGTCATAATCAGAAATTATACATAAAATATAAAAAATTAGAAGCAACCAATTACAATCACCAATAATGGCAATGTAAATATTTAAAATTAATGAATACGTACGGGACATTTACAAGGTGTTGCGTTACATGACTGTCACACCTCAAACGTATGACACGTGCAAGGCAACAGTGGCTGGTGCATAGAAACGTATACTAGTAGCTAGCAGCGCTCACATTTTTCAGTTTATAAAATTGAGTGCTTTAGCTATGTTAAAATTAATGTGCGTGAAGATTGACAATACTTTACTAGCAGTTGGGCTGTCACTTTCTTGGCCTTTGTATTAGCAATGCTTATTAATTGCCGCCATGAAGTCTGTCTTTTACAACAAGAATGTGTTCAGTCCCATCCAAATGGTACTCAAACTGTAGATACAAACCTGTACCTAAAAATCTTTCGTTTTTAGTAAGAATCACATGCAGTCAAACAGAATTGTGAACAATATCTGTCAGAGCTTAGTTTCCAATGGTCTAGCTGAGGTAAGGTGGTACTGACAAAAGTGCAACAAGTGGGCTAAAACTTGACGCAAACGACTACAAATATCGAATATTAGAAGCCAAGAGGCTAAGCAATAATATTACGACTTGTTGACATCTTTTTTAATACATCATGCATTATTTAATCAATTAAAAATTTGATATCACTTTGCAGAAACCAATGCGGCTAGAACTTGGTTAATGTTGTTAAATTATATTTCGTGCATGAAAATAGACTACTAAGACAAGTTACATAAAAAGTTACTATTACTAATAATAGCAATGTTGATATTTACGATTAACGACTATGTACGGGATGTTTCTGTGTTGCGTTTGATGAACGTCACGCCACAATCTCACGACATGTCAAAGACAACAGAGAGCTGCCGTTTGTGTTGAAAATTGTCTCTAGCAGCGATCAATTAGCATCAACATATTTTAATCGTTGCTTACACTTTGTAAGTATTTATTTTATGAATTCTGATGGTCTCTAAGTTTAGTCTGTTGCAATTCGTCTAGGCGGACTAGCAATGCCTCACAAGTTGAGCTGTGGTTATTTGGTAATTGGTATAGTGATCCATATTGCCACTATGGAGTCTGTCTTTTCTAACCAGATGGTATCCTGTCGCACCCAGCAAGGTGTACATGATCCCACATACCTTATACGATTATTGTCCTTACCAGCTAAGCGTATTATTACTCATGCACTAATACATTACTAAACAGATATAAAATCATTTAATCAATGTGTGTTTTAGATAGAAAAATCACTCTCTACAAGAAAAATATTACAGTGTATCAACTTGCTGGTTCACTTCTTTATTTCACTCCCAATTTTTCCGATGTCAGCCTCAATGAAGCACCTTCTAAGAAGTACACTTGGATTGCCAGCATCTATGGAAATGACTATATTTACAAGTGGCAAAAAGCCGGCGGAAGACCAGATAAGAGAGTCTTTTATGTTCGTTACAAAACACTTCACACAACATGGATAAGCGAAGCGCACGATGGTGCTCGAGTCAAATATGAAGCTCGTATAAAAAAGTCTAAGAAATTTCTTTCAGCGACAGCAACTCTACATATTGGTGGTATATAATTGTAACAAGACAATAAATATTAATTAATAGTTAATTAATAATGTATGCACTTGAATGCGTTAAACGTTTTTAGATTTAGTTTAATATCAAATTAAAATATATTATTTGATTGTTAATAAATCTATTTACTATTGTTTACTTGTGTAGTTCCTCCACAAATTTCGAGACAATCAAACAGTTTACTAGGTTTCCCAGAGTCTTTTGTTGAAGCTTGTTTTAATGTCACCGGAAGTCCTGAGCCTTCACTAACAATCAGCAAAAGAGACGGAGCAGACGTTTCTATAGCTTCTATACTGAAGAACTGCGTTCGCTTCGGCCCTCTGAAAGTCACTGATACGGGAAACATCACTGTAAATGTAAACAACTGTTACGGAAATTCAAACGTAAATATTTATCTTTACGTTTCTCAACGTAAGTTACATGTAAGAACACACTGAATGAACAAAGTGTAATTTAAATATCTGGTTTGCGAACAGCTAAAATCTCTACTCCTGAAAAATTTGAAACAAGTACTATGACAATAGGAGCAACAAACCAAAGTGCTGGAAATAAAGCAGATGACAAAACTTCATCAAGTAAGAAAAATTTAATTTCAAGAAATGTTATTAAATTTGGCTTTTTTGTTTAGAAATTTCAATTTGGAGTTATGTAGTTATTGCTATTTTTAGCATCGCAGCTCTAACTGTATTTGTTACTCTGCTTGTCTTTTGTATTAGAAGTATGTAATATATACAACATTTTTGTTCTTGCTTTGCACATTGTGATGTGACTAGGAGCTAAGTTTCTAAGAGAGAAACGCCAAGAGTCAAGGTATTTCAGATTTATAAGAAAAAGCAAGTTTCTCAAATTGATTTTAATGTACAGTTATGATCCACCCTTACAATCACAGCCATCAGTGTATGAGACAGAAGTGAATATGACGACAGCAACATTTAGCAAATGCGCAACTACGGTAACAGATTATAAAAAAGGCAAATTAGAAAATTATTAATGAAAATTGCTTTTAATTCTTGATTAATTTAAAAATATTTATAATTTTAAAAAGTCAAAATTTGTTAAACAAATATTTGGTGTTAAACATACATATCAAATTTATTAAATCAATCTTTGTAGCTTGGAGAGTATGACGAGCCAGTTGTATGCAATATTTCGGCTGAAGAAGTATCGTGTGCAACCACACCAGAAAGACAAGCAGTCAAGTTTTCTTTGAGGTCTGACACCGCGAATAAAATTGCAGCTGACGAGACAACTGGAGGAGGTTATGACGTACCATGTTTTCTGGGTGTGGATTCAACTAGACATTTTTCTAAGTCGCAAGTTGCTGCTAACGCAAATAACATGCCGGTAATTACAGCGTAAAATATTTTTATTGTCTACATATTAATTATTGTTTTGTATACTTTAAGACTGAGGAATATGATCACCTTGACCATAATGATGAAAATAGAGCAGTGACTACAGCAATTCCTCGTTCTTCTTCCCTCACATATGCTACTGTCAACAAATACTATAAAAATGTTAGTCAAAATTTATGCGCTAACACCGTTGTTTAGTTAGCTGTAGAAGGAATGTTAAATGCAATCGTAGAAGTTTGAAGGTGCGCACTCTTGATGCGGGACGTCGAAGCTCTGTATTTGACACACACACACACACACACACACACACACACACACACACACACACACACACACACACACACACACACACACACACACACACACACACACACACACACACACACACACACACACACACACACACACACACACACACACAAGCAAGCAAGCAAGCAAGCGGCTATAGAGTAAGACTCCTAAAACTTAATTCATTTTACACTGAGTCGAACACTTACTACGTTTATTATTTCAATAGTAATACGTTACAATAGCAACAGTGTTCCATCTTTTCCAAGTAAATTATATTAGCATATTTTGCAAAGAAATGTATAAGCGACAAAACCCATATATACTGTATATATAGCTGTAAGATTCGCATTGCTTGCAATTGAGCGACAGACTTTCTAGTTAAATTAATTAATTAACTTTAAAGCATTAAGATGGATCTCCTAAGACCTTACATTTTCGTTCCGCGAATGACCTGACGTCAAGAATAGATTTTAAGTTTACCTAATGACATACAATTTGATTCAAACTTTCAAATAATTATGAAACAAGTATCACCCAATTGTGTTTGAGTCGATAGAAGAGCATATGCATGGCGTAGTCTGAGGAACACACAAGCAGTAAAGTTGCCAAGCATTGGCCTGGCCTGTACGTTGATAATAATTTTCTTGATTAGAAGTAAACTGATTATAACGTAATAATGTCATTTATCGTACAAACAATATCAAAAGACATACCTGATATGTACGTACGGGATATTTAAAAGGTGGTGTGCTTTGCAGATGTCACGCCACATTCGTGCGGCTCGCGCAAAGACACAAAGAGCTACAGTCTGTGCTGATAAATGTGACTACTGGCAGTGAGATTGAACAATTTTATTGTGCCTTTGCTAGAGTAAGAATTACTACCTTTGTAAAGTATTGTGAATTGTAGTATTATGGTTATTAATTCAGACTCAGCAATGCTCGACAAGCTCCTGACCTTTCATCTATTTGTCTTTCGGGTATCAATTGTTGTCGCTATTTTGGAATCAGTCGTTAGTGAGCAAACAGTACTTTGT
This sequence comes from Corticium candelabrum, assembly GCF_963422355.1. Classification (NCBI taxonomy): domain Eukaryota; kingdom Metazoa; phylum Porifera; class Homoscleromorpha; order Homosclerophorida; family Plakinidae; genus Corticium; species Corticium candelabrum. The sequence continues at coordinate 4,890,050 of NC_085087.1, read as the reverse complement.
CAAACTGAGAGCAAAGGTAAATCGTCATGCGCATGCTTAGCCTGCATTTGTAAAATTTTCTAAGAGAGTGAGACTGCAGCGTTCATTAATTAGGAAGTTACTAACTTGTTACTTAACTGATATTGATCAGCTGGTTTCTGTATAGATGTCTTGCTGTACGAGAAAAATATTACGCTGTACAGTCTTGTTGGATCAGATATCGCATTCGTACCACATCTATTTCGAATAGAAGGAAATAAAATCAAGTTACCGTCTTCAAAATACATTTGGACCGTCAACGCTTTTAGAACAAATTTTACCTATCAGTGGCAAAGAGCAGTGAAAATGTCAAATGGAAAAAAATATAGGACAATCTTCAAGATGTTTTACAGCAAGCTCAGACTATATGGTATTACAGAGAAATGCGATGGTGTCCGCCTAAGATATACAGTTGCGCTACCCAATTCTACAAGCTTTTATTCAAAAACGGTAACTTTACGTGTCGGCGGTAAGCTAAATTATAACTAAAAGCAATAAATAATTAATAAATAATTAATTTATTCATTAAAATACGTTAATGTTTAAAATAGTATAACTAAATTTACTCTCACTGTTATGTATATTTTTCTAAGTTATCAGAGACGTTTCTTAAAGGGATACAAGAGAGCACGAAAAAGGATATTTTGGCAGTGTTTTACCCGGACGTCACGCAATGCAGCATGCACGTTCTTGATACACGTTTGCTACGGATACTATCATTTGATTGCTTTTTGTATTAGTGGGCACTCATACGATGACACTAAAATTCCAACTCAGTAAACAATTGAAAACAGCCGTCTCAGTGCACGGTTTTGTGTTTTACCATGTATTGTGTACATTGTTTGTACACATACAAGCTTACATTGCAGACTGTTTTCTTCAAACATACTTTAAGTAAAAATTATTCTGCTCTTTATATTGTCAAGTACAAAACCTTAATTTTATCTACATGGCTATTACTATAAACTGTCTAATTAATTAATATAATTAGGATTTCTTTATAATTATTAATAGATGAAATCATGGTCTAGATTAGGCATGCAAATTGTGTGATAATTTTATGCAAATAATTTGATTTCAAACTTCCGTCGCTTTAATGGTGCTATTGTTTGTCTGTCATCATGAATCCCTCTGATGACCGTATGAGATACGCCCTGATTAAATATATATTTTTTACTATTTATTGATAATAGATAGTAATCTTTGTACATATACAGATCTTCCCACAATCTCAAAACAATTCATTATTCTGAGAGAATCAAATTCTCGTGTGAAAGCTTGTTTTAATGTTACCGGAAGTCCAAAGCCTTTTCTCAAAATGTATCAACAAGCCAACAAAGTTGTTAACAGATCTGTTGAAATAGACGAGAACTGCATCTACTTCGTGCCAGAAAACGTCAAAGATGCTGAAAACGTTACTGTGGCGGCACAAAACTGTTTTGGACAATCAACTGTTACCATTAGCGTTCCAAAATTTCAAAATTAGTTATCTTTACACTAAAGGCTTGATATGAACGAAGAACCCATAATTGAAATATTCGTTTGCACATCGCAGGCACTCTAAATCCTCAAATCGTTAAATTAAATACTCCACCTGTTACTACTTCGAATAAGCTCGGTACTCTCACACAGTCAGAATCATATCCTTTTTCTTCAAATTTGAATGGTGTAACGACACAAAGTACTGCAGAAGAAGAGAGCAATACAAATGTGTCAGGTAACTATGTTATGAATAAATTTTTGGTGTACTAATATTTCCAAAAATTTTTTCTTCAGGATTTCCAATTTGGGCATATGCAATTATTTCTATTTTAGTATTGCGGCGGTTACACTTTTTCTCTGTCTTATCATATTTTATGTTAGAAGTAAGTTGTGGTATTTTGCAGGCATGTACGCTATATTTACTTGTTGTCATACATTGTTGGATTAGAAAACACCTCACAAAGAGCAACAAGTCAACATTCAAAGTATTTACACATATTTGGCAAATAATTACTGTATTTAAAAACAGTTTTTCAGTTTATTATTGATAAAATCAGAACCTATCTTTAAGAAACAGCATATAATTATATATAGATATTTGAAGAGAGTCGTCTTTTCATCATCGCTCGAGCGATCATGGTATCTAACTCGTACAACGAGCGTTCAACGTTTTCGTAGCGCAGCCCAACTTATAGCTGCATCAAGGTTACCTGGTTAACAGCCAGACGATATGTTATCTTTCAAGGAAACAATCATGGATCCGTTGAAATTGGCGGCATTCGATAATGCATTTGCGAAACAGGCGTGAGATATATGTTGAAATTGCGTGCGGCGTTCGACATGACCTGGTTAATTTTTGTGGCTTCGTGCAAGTTTCTTACAGAGACGTATAGAGTGTTTAAGCGCACCGTCACCTGCATCTAAATTGAAGTCATGGTTTCGTCTAGATAAATCGGAATTTTAGACTTCATTCGATAGCAAATTTGATACTTCGATACTAAATCCCAAAGATAATTCGAGTTTGTATAGGAAACGTCTTGATAGCCTCCCAGTGGTAAAGCGATCTCCATCTGCAAACGTTTGCAAAGAGTCGGTTACAAGATATAGCCAAAACCAATTGATGTCATTTTTTATATCCATAAATTACTTCTCTATAATAAGGTGTATTGCAATAAATTGTTTCTATAGACGCTTTCTTGCTTATGTTAAAATGCATATTTTACATTAAATAGCTATTACGTTATTATTGAAATGACACAATACACTTTTTACAATATATAATTAACTAATTGCAATAAATAATTAACTATTTACGATATATATTAACTAAAATTATGTTTAGTGGAGGAGCAGTGAAGTCATCGAATCCAAAAAATGAGGAATCTAGCCATGTCTATGGATACATGCCTAATGTAAATCAAGTGAGGCAAGTGAGACTGGAGCCATCTTATGTTGAACCATCCGATTTTGCTATTCAAGAAAATCCAGCCTACGGAGCTACTGTTTAATTCTTAAGTTGTCGCAACAATGTTTTTGCTACAGATGTTTGTACTTCAACATCATTGGATGACAAACACCCGCTTAACTTTAAAGGAGCTAGTGTAGACCTGTTTCAGCTTAGGCTGTATCGGGAGTGGAGTATAAAAAGATTCTATGCAAGTTTTAAAAAACAGAAAATTTACATCTAATGCAAATTAGGAGCTTGCACCAATTGAAATTTACATACATAAAATCTAAAAGACAGTTTCAGCAGAAAGATAAAAAGCGTCATAATAATTAGGGGATTAACAATAAACATGAAGCAGGGACATAACAATTCACATATTTCTTAAAGATTAGACATTGTTCATAAAAAATAGAAAAAGAACGACAAAATGCACTTATATGCAAATTCAAATTAGATCTCTGTTAAAGTTTGATTTCAAATAGTTACTTTGGTAATCGACTAGTTAATGTTGCAATGTTAAAGACGATTCTAAATGAACGCATTTCATGCACTCGAAGGATAACTAATTGTTGTATACTTGTCTATGCCTTGTTGCTACCGGCCACAACAACAGACGTGAAACCTTGTCTGATGCTTGCATAAATGACATTTATCATCCGTTTGTCAAATAAAATATCGCATATAATTTTATAACGTTAAAATTATTTTGACTAGAACTTTTAAACAGTAGCAATCAATTACTCTTATATATCTAAGCAACCGATGATTCTACTTCCTCACAAAACCCACTAATGTTGAGTTTTATCAGAGATCCCAGTGTCAGTCACGATTTCAATAATCACACAATGCAATGTAACTTAATGACATGATGAACTACGATTTTAACACATTGACAAGTCATTAGGTCATATGTATAATCGTGTGTGTCAATTTCTCGTCACACCAAGCATACAGTAATCAGACAGTTGAGTGAACGAAGTCATTGCAATCGTTAGGTAAATGGAAAGTTCTAAGTCCAAATTTCTCTGCCACTGATACGTCACATTAATGTACAGAATGCTTGCCTGAAAATACAATCGTACCAGAAAGCAAATTCTTACATGAAATGTCTCACATCGACAATTCCTTTTTTAGTTACACCATCACACAAGAACGAGTTTGAACAACGTGACACCTACAAAGATTAGACTATTCTATTTATATCAATATTTACTAATTTTGCAAAAATATCATTTATAACTTTGCTATTATTGACCTAAATATATAAGTTTGGACAACACCACTCATTGTCGTTTCTGTCTGTATTTTGCTGTGCCGACTGTCCTTTTGTGTTACAAATATCAATAGCGCTAGAATTTGCAATCACGCAGGATAAGGCATGCTGCTGACATAAAACCTAAAATTAGATTAATGCAGCAATATGCAGATACCGTCATACATAACTAACGTGGTTGTAAGCGGACAGATACAATATATTGGATATTAATTCATAAATCGCATTTACCAAAAAAATAAGGAAATACCGCTACTAATGTGTGCAAATTGAATCGAAGTTTTTAAATTTGATTTAGAATGGTTTGCATGATAATTAACTATAGATTACATTGTTGATAAAACAGACACTTACCTAACGCATTTCTAAGCGTGGTAAATTAAAATACGCCTAACTGCTATAATTGTTTACCTCCTTAGTACCGACCACTACAAGCAGTTGCCCTTTATTCCTCGGCATGGTGTGATTGTTTATACGTATAAATTTAATTTTTGAATTAGTGAAGAATTTTGTAAATAAAATGTTTAGACTTGTCTTACTCTCCAGACTTTATATATACATCTTGTTACGCCAACAATCTGATAATTGCAATATTAAATACAATAATGTGACCAGAACTGCTAGAACACTATTTATGTAACTAGATATGGTATCGCCCAACTGCATTGAGTCGATAAAAGAACATGATATCTAGAGTATACTGTATAACAGCAGTAGCGCAGCAAAGCATTATCCTAGCTGTTACCTATTTACTCGACTAGAAGCAAACTAATCTTACCTTAATAAATTACCGTAGAAGTAATATCAATAGAAATATTGTCATGTACATAAGGGATATTTGAAAGGTGGTGTGCTTTACAGAAATCGTGCCACGTTCGTGTGACTCGCGCAAAGAGACAAAGGCCTAAAGTCTGTGCTGATAAATGTGACTATTGGCGGCGAGATTGAAAAAGTTTATCACAGTTTGTTTTGCCGTAGTAAAATAAGTTCTCTCTTTGTAAAGTATGGTGAATTGTAGTACGGTTATAAGCATGTTGTACCTATGTTAGGTTTAGACTCAGCTATGTTCGACAAGCACTCGACCTTTTATCTATTTGTCTTTCGGGTATCTATTGTTGTCGCTATTTTGGAGTCAGTCGCTAGTGAGCAAACAGTACTTTGTCAAACTGATAGCAAAGGTAAATCGTCATGTGCGTGCTTGACCTGCATTTGTAAAATTTTGTAAGAGAGTGAGACAGCAGCGTGCATTAGTTAGGAAGTTACTAACTTGTACTTAACTGGTATTGATCAGCTGGTTTCTGTATAGGTGTCTTGCTGTACGAGAGAAATATTACGCTTTACAGTCTTCTTGCATCAAATTTCTTATTCCTACCACATCGATTCCCAGTAATCGAAAAGTCAGAGAAGTTTGTACCGTCTTCAAAATACATTTGGACCGTCATCGTCTTTGAAACTAATTTTACCTATCAGTGGCCAAAAGCTGTCAAAGCGTCAAACGGAAAAAACATTGTACAATCTTCAAAATGTTTTACAGATACCTTAAAGTAAATGGTATTACAGAGGAATACGATGGTGTGAGCCTAAGATATACAGTTGTGCTACCTAATTCTACGGGCTTTCATTCAAAAACGACGACTTTACGTTTGGGCGGTAAGCTAAATTATAACCAAAAGCAATAAATAATTAATTTATACATAGTAATACTTTAATGTCTGAAATAGTATAACTAAATTAACTCTCACCGTTATGTGTATTATCCTAAGTTATTCGAGACGTATCTCAAAAGGTTTTCCGATTGCATGAAAATCGATCTTTTTGCCACCCGGACGTCGTTCATGCAAGTTCTTGATACACGTTTGCTACGGCTACCATCATTTGATTGATTTTATAGTTCTCGGCAGTGCTCCGATGAACCTAAATATTACATCTCTGTAAACAATTGAATACGACCGTCTCAGTGCACGGTTTTATGTTTTACCATTCATTTTACATGCTATTTTTTCTAGGAATGCATGCTAAATTACTTTGCAAGGCTTTTTCTTCAAAAATATTTTAAAATTGTTCTGTTGTTTTTAATGTTAAATAAAACTCCTTAAATTATATCTACATGTTTATTAATAAAACCACGATTTTCTTTGTTAATTCTTAATACATTGAATCATAGTCCAAAGTAGGCATGCAAATTGTGTGATAGTTTCGTGCAAATAATTTGATTTTGAACTTCTGCTGCTCTTAGGATATTAATGTTTGGCTAAACGTTGTAAATCCCTCCGATGACCGTACGAGATACACCCCTGATTAAATATATTTTCTCTTACTATTTATAGGTAAAAGAATTTAATTGTGTACATATACAGATCTTCCCACAATCTCAGAACAATCCGTTACTCTGAGTGAATCATATTGTCGTGTGAAAGCTTGCTTTAATGTTACCGGAAGTCCAAAGCCTTCTCTCAAAATGTATCAACAAGCCAACAAAGTTGTTAACAGATCTGTTGAAATAGACGAGAACTACATCTACTTTGTGCCAGAAAACGTCAAAGATGCCGAAAAAGTTACTGTGACGGCACAAAACTGTTTTAGACAATCAAATGTTGCCATTAGTGTTCCAAAATTTCGAAGTTAGTTGACTTAACACAAAAAACCTGACATGAACGAAGAACCCATAATTGAAATATTCGTTCGCACATTGCAGGCACTCTAAATCATCAAAACGTTAAATTAAATACACCACCCGTTAGTATTTCAAATAGGCTCGGTACTCTCAAAAGGTCAGAATCATCTCCTGTTTTCTCAAATTTGATCGGTGCAACGACACAAAGTACTGCATAAGAAGAGAGCAATACAACTTCATCAGGTAGCCATGTATGACCAAATTTTTGGTGTACAAATATTTTTAAAACACTTTCTCTTCACGATTTCCAATTTGGGCGTATGCAATTATTTCTATTTTTAGTATCGCGGCGGTCATATTATTTCTCTGTCTCATCATATTTTAGGTTATAAGTAAGTTGTGGTATTCTGCATGCACGTACGCTTTGTTTACATGTTTTCATACATATTTGGATTAGTGAACACATCACATAAAGCAGCAAGTCAACATTCTAAGTATTTGCACATATTTTCCAAATAATTATTATATTAAAATATTGTTCTAATTAATTATTGATAGAATCAGAAACCTTTGTTTGATGAACAGCATCTAAGGATATATAGATATCCAAAGAGACTTAGTTGCCTAAAACATAAGTCTTTTCATCATCGGTCGATCAATCATGGCTCATAACTCGTACAACAAGCGCACAACGTTTCGTAGCGCAGCCTAACTTAGAGCGGCATCAAAGTTGTCTGATTAACAGCTAAACGATATGTTTTCTTTCAAAGAAACGATCATGGATCCGTTGAGATTAGCGCCACTCCATGATGCATTTACAGTACAGGCATACGATATATGTTGTTAACCATTGCGTGCGGCGTTCGTCATGACCTGGTTAATTTTTGTGGTTTCGTGAAAGCTTCTTACAGATGCGTATAATGTGTTTATGGAAACCGTCATATTCAGCAAAATTTAAGTCATCATTTAGTCTAGATCAATCGGATTTCTGTACTTCATTCGATAGCAAATTTTATACTCCGCCACTACACAACAAAGGCCAATCGAGTTTGTATAGGAAACGTTTTGATAGCCTCTCAGTGGTGGTGAAGCGATCTCCAGCTGCAAACGTTTGCAAAGAGTCAGTCAAAACATATAAACTTAACTGATCGATGTCATTTCCTTTATCCATAAAATTACGTCTCTATGATAAGGTGTATTTCAAAGATCTGTTTCTACATATGATTTCTTGTTCATGTTCAAATGCATATTTTATATAAAATAATTATTATGTTACTATTGAAACAACACAATTGTGTAGTTGCAACATATTATTAATTAGTTACAATATACAAATACCTTGTTACAATATATATAATTAATTTACAATATATACTAACTAGAATTATGTCTAGTGATGAAGGAGTGAAGCCATCGAATCCAACGAATGAGGAGTCTAGCCATGCCTATAAAAACATACCTAATGAGGATCAAGTAAGGCAAGTGAGACTGGAGTCATCTTATGTTGAACCATCCGATTTTGCCATTCAAGAAAATCCAGCCTACGGAGCTGCAGTTTAATTCTTCAATTGGCGCAACAATGCTGTTGCTACAGATGTTTGCACTTCAACTTCATTGGATGACAAAACCCGCTGAACTTTAAAGAAACTAGTGTAGACTTGTTTCAGCTTAGGCTGTATCGGAAGTGAAGTATAAAATGATTAAATGCGTTTTTGCAAAAATAAAGAATAATTTACATGTAATACAAATTAGCAGCTTGCATCGATTGAAATTTACGTACATAAAATCTAAAATACGATTTAAGGAGAAACATAGAAATATGGTCAGAATAATTAAGTTATGAACAATAAGCCTGAAGCAGGAACATAACAATTCGAATATTTCTTAGAGATCAGACATTATTTATAAATAGAATTTGCAAAAATCGAGTAAATGCAGTTCTGTGAAAATTTAAATTAAAACTTTGGAAAATTTTACTTTCAAATAGTTAACTGGTAATCGACTAGTTAAGGTTGTAATGTTACACAGACGATTTAATAGCAAAAGAATTTCACGTAAGGACACTTAATTATATATATACTGGTCTGTAAGTTGTTGCTACCGACCACAACAATAACAGACCTGAAACTTTGTCTGACGCTCACATGACTAACAGAGATCATTCGTTTGTCAAATAAAATATTGTATATAATTTTATATGTTAAAATTATTTTGACTAGAACTGCTAAAATAATAGCAACTTATATATTTCAACAACAAATATATACATCTAAGCAACCGATGTTTCTACTGCTTCACAGAACCATTGATATTGAGTCTGAGCAAAGATCACTGTGTCAGTCACGTGTACAATAAACATACAATGCAATTTAACTTAATCACATTATGAACTACGATTTTGTCACTTTGACAAGGCATTAGTCAATTTTTCGTCATACCAAAAGTACAGCAATCAGACAGTTGAGTGTACGAAGTTATTGCAAGCGCTAATTATATGGAAAGTTACAAGTTTAAATCGCTCTTCGAACGATACGTCACATTATTATTATGTACAGAATGCTTGCCTGGAAATAGTTGTGAATGGCAGTTGACGCCATATTTAGGAAAGCTATTCGACGGGACTTGGTCTTCGATGGAGAGACTCATTGTATCAGCGTCTAGGTAATTGGATGGTCAATGCGTCAGTTAAGATTTAAACAGTACAATCTTTATCTTTGAAACGGTCAATAGACTATAGAAATGACTTAGTTAGAGGACTATCGTGGAGAGTCTATAGAGCTAAAGTGCGTTCACGCATAAGAGAGACTGGTGGAATGTGGCCATTTGCGCGACAAAGATGTTGCCCTCCGGGCGGATATTAGTATCAATCGAAAGCTCTTCACTTGCCGGATCTAATTACACTCACTGTTGGGCTACAGAGACGTACAGTGCGGGACAGCATAAATCCCCCCAAACGTAGCGCACGTTAGAAAATTCGCCCTGCGTATTTTATAGACGTTCTTACATATGCACGTGATCGCCGTGAGAAGTCCTACAGAATGACGTCGGTTTTGACCACGTGGTTTGCAAGATAACGAATTTAGATTAGCGAGTGTTGATTGGCTGTCTAACAGCTGTGGCTGCATTGCGATTGGTTGATGGCACATTATTGCCATGGATACCGTATTCTCTTAGTCCCCTCACTGCCATCATCATGGACGCCATGCGTTGGAGTAAGAGAAAGAAACAACTAGAAAGGGTTGAAGCTATGAATGAAAAAAAGGCTGAAGCTTAGACCATCTGAAGAGGAGGGGACCCCTTCGGAACCAGCATGTAGGGCAGAGGCAGACGCTGAAACATTAGACGGGGACAGCGATTCGGTGCAGTCTTTTAGCGATGATGATGTTTGGAGTTGTCTGGATGAATGGGTAAGAGCTTTGGGAATCGTAGATCTAAAGATGCTGTCGTTGTTGCTTTTCGAGTTTTACCGTAGGGAGACATCGCAGACCGTCAAAAGGGCCGCAGATGTTGTGTCGCAGATAGTACACAAAAATGAGGGCACCATCAGAGATTGGCGGAACAACTTTAGACGCAACTGCAGTGAGTTTCTAGATGGCAGAGGTCACTATCAGCGGAGCAGCATCATGCATGACGAAGAGTATCGACGGAAAGCAAGTAGGTGGGCTCGACAGCACGGCTGCACCAAGGGAAAGCCCAATATGACCGCCTCTGACTTCTGCTGCTACATTAACACCGACCTTCTACCCAACACCTCCCATAGTCCAGGTTTTTCGCCGACAATTAGTGTGAAAACAGCATGCAGGTTTTTGTGTGACCTAGGTTTTCAGCGAGTGGATTCGAGCAAGAAGGGCGTGTACATTGACGGTCACGAAAGGCAAGATGTGGTAGAAGAACGTACTAGATATTTAGACCGTGTGCATGCAATAGAATCTAACCATCTTCCTCCTCCCAGTCCATCTGATGTTTTGCAGGAACACGAGTCCGGTCATATGAAGGACCAATCAGCCACTAAATGGTTAGTTACGATCTTTCATGATGAATCAACTTTTCAGTCTAACGAGGACCAGCGTTACATGTGGTGCCAGCCAGACCAGACTGCAATCAAGCCAAAATCAAGGGGTTCAGGTAGGATGGTAAGCGACTTCATCGACGAATATAGTGGTTATCTAAGACTGAGTCCCTCAGAGGCGGAAGCAGCTAGACTTATTAATCCAGAAATCACTAATGAGGCTAGGCAGATTATAGAATACGGAGAGAACAGGGATGAATACTGGACGGGTGACAAGTTTATGTCTCAAGTAAAACGTGCTGTGGCTATTGCAGAGATCAAATATCCTAGTCAGAGTTATGCTTTGTTGTGGATATTTGATCACAGTTGTAATCATACTGCAAAATCACATGATGCACTGGTTGCTAGTCGCATGAACGTGGGATTAGGAGGAAAACAACCACCTATGAGGGACACCGTGTATCAGGGAAAAGAACAGAAACTTGTCACTGGGGAGGGAGTTCCGAAGGGTCTAAGGATGGTCTTAACAGAGCGTGGCATTAATGTTAGTAATATGTGTAGAGATCAGATGGTGTCTGTCTTGTCTGAGCATGATGATTTTGCAAATGAGAAATCTTGTGTAGAGTTATATTTAGAATCTAGAGGTCATTATTGTTTGTTCATCCCTAAGTATCATTGTGAACTTAATCATATAGAGAGAGTGTGGGGGCATGCGAAAAAGTATACTAGGGCATATTGTAATTATTCAATTACTAGCTTACGTAAAACTATGACACCTGCTCTAGAGACTGTTGATGTGGATTTAATCAGGAAATTTTTTTAGAAAAGCTAGGGATTATGTTCGAGCATACAGAGAAGGCAAGAGGACTGGAAATGAAGTGGAGGATGCTGTGAAGTTGTACAAGAGTCATCGAAGGGTCAAGGAGAACAGATAGCTAGCGTTTCTATTGAACTTAAGTGTTTAGACATGTTAGAATAATGTTTCAGTCGCGTCTTGTATTATGTAAACTAGATCACGTGACCAATGGTATATTTTTATTATCATGCCTATCTTTGAGTGTCATTCACACTGCATCTAGAGAAAAATTAAAAAATGTGCTTCTGTGGATATTTAACCCTGTGTATCTAATAGCGTTTGGTACACTTCTGAATTCGAATAGCGCGTGCATGAAGAACGATAGGGCGCGAAGTGAGATCCTTAGTGGGGCCCCTCTTGCGGTTAAACTCAGAATTAATAAACAATCTCGAAAATCCATTTCTGCAGTTTTGTTGCACATCATGGTAACAATCTTTCATCGAGTTCTCAATCATCTACGGCAATATTCCTATTTTTCGTAGGACAATACGGGAACTTGAAGAGGCGTCTCCATTATTCTCGCCGTGAGAGAACGAAATTCTTTCGTTTATCAAATTAAGCTGGCTCGTTGTAGCAAATAAACTTGTACACCACTGGACCAAATTTGAAATGGGTAGACCAAACCAAATTTAAACTGTGCGCGTTTACGAATGACATGCGCATTGGGGGGATTTATGCTGTCCCGCACTGTAGCTAAAGTTAATAGAGCCAATTTCCTGTATTTTAATGAGTTAGGGGGCGAAGAAAGGCGGGACTAAGGCGCGATTAGGGTTAATTGCATAAAGCTAAGTACATATTGTTATAGCTAGCAGGCTGTTAACAGCAACACAACACAGTAAACTTCCCAGTTGGGGTGTCAGCTAGCTAGGAAAGAGTGCGTCTAGGCTCCGTTTCTACTCTTCATCCTTGAAACTTTCAGTTTCAGACGACGACGAATCTTCTGATTCAATACCAACTTCGAATTCAATGACCATCTGCTCTACAACGTCGTCTAACACACCGTGTATTGTCCTGTAATGCTTCTCCACCTTCTCACGTACGTGCCTCACGCAGTTTGCCCACTTTTCCACAGTAACGTTTGCTAGACCTTCTCTACACAGACGCTTGATGTTTTCCATCGTAAACCCACCAATCCCTGTGTTGTGCTGTGCAGCATAACTGTAGGTCAAAGTCCTCAAATGGATGTCATCAACGCTTAAGAATGCACTAAATGGCTGGTCATTTTGGTTCTGGTATGGTCAAATTAGTCCAGTTCTCGTAGTTTCCAGACGCTTCTCTGAGCCAGAAGTGAATGAGTGTATGTATCTGGTACTTAAAAAGCTGTTCCTAGAAGAGGCAACTGACATATACAACCAGTGAGCGCATAGAAACATCCAGGTCTGTTGTCATGGGTTATAGCAAAAGTGCAATTTTTAGTATATCATTGCATCATGAAGCAAACCGCGTTTCAAGTCAGCGAGGCAGCCAGAGGCAACACGTTCATACGTGCACTTTCACGTAACAATATAGTTACCTAGTTTGTCATTGACACCAAACGCTCTGAAACATAGATGCTAATTGCCTTCTGTGACAACTTAACATCCGTTTACACAAGCACTACGCCACGCCTTAGGGTGTACCTTACATTCCACCAGTCGCTCTAATTCGTGAATGCACTTTAGGTTGCCCTTTGTAGATGTGCATACTAATTTTTTGCCATCTCGCTGAAGGAATTAAGTTCTCTGTTATATGCTTAGCTGTCTGTTGGTTTTTGAAGTGTCTATGTGTATGTGTGTGTGTGTATTACGTATATTTCGCTCATTTGTGAGAGGCTGTACCTCTTGGTACGAAGTGAAATAATGTGTCGCTATGCCAATCCATAATGGGCAAGTGGGGTCTTTACTCCCATCTGGGCGCCCACCAACCGGCAGGTGAGCCCAGCGGGATACATGTTTCTGTGTAGTCCATGCGGCGATCACTGACTAGCCAATTCGATATAGATTGCAGGCATTACGGTGACCGCAAACTCGTGGACAGCAAGCATAGTTGATATCAACGACCACCAGAAAAGCAATGAACGTCATCGTCAACGGATCGTTTGCCAGACCACAGAAACAAGCAACGGCTGAAACGAGTCATAGTCTCATGGATAAAGCTAGAGAAACATGAGAGAAAGACAGACAAGTTTCATAATTTACTATCGTCACTAGCGACAATGGTAGCCATAGTCGCTAACCATTAAGCCACGGTGGTGACTATTATTATTACTATTATTATTATTATTATAAAACCGTATTAGAAATCAAATTCTTACGTGAAATGTCTTACATCGACAATAGTGTTTTAATTACACCATCACACAAGAACGACTTTAAACTACGTGACACCTACAAAGATTAAATCATTTCATTTATATTAATATTCAGTAATTTAGCAAATAACACTTATAACTGCTATTATTGATCTACATGTAAAAGTTGGACTACAGCGCTCATTGCTGATTCCGTCTGTATTTTGCTGTGCCAACTGTTCTTTTGTTTGACAAATATCGCCAGCGCTAGAATTTGCAATCCAGCAGGACAAGCCATACTGGTGACCTAAAATCTAAAATTAGATTAAGTCAACAACATGCAGATACTGTCATATATAGCTAACACGATTGTAAGTGTGACAGATACAATATATTGAATATTAAATCATAAATGGAGTCAACAAAAATTTAAGAAAATACAGCTACTAGTATGTAGAAATTAAAATAAAAGTATGTAAATTTTATTTAAAATCATTAGCTTGATAATTAACTACAGCTTACCTTGTTGATTAAACAGACACTTACCTAACGCATTTCTACGCGTGGTAAACAAAAATACTATAATTTTTTACCTTCTTAGTACTGACCACGACAAGCAGTTGCCCTTTATCTCTCGACATAGTGTGATTTTTTATACATATAAATTTCAATTTTGAATTAGTTAATTATTTCATAAATAAAATTTTGGAGTTGTCTTGCTCCCCAGACTCTATATATACGCCTTGTTTACATTAATGATCTGATGATTGCAATATTACATGATATAATTAGACAAGAACTGCTAGAACAGTATGTTTGTAACTAGCTAGGGTATCGCCAACTGCATTGAGTCAATAAAAAACATGGTATCTAGAGTTTACTGTATACAAGCGGTAGCGCAGAAAAGCATAGCCTAGCCGGTACCTATTTTCTCGATCAGCAGCAAACTAATCTTACCTTAATGAACTACCGTAGAAACAATATCAAGAGCTAAAAATATTGTCATGACGTACGAGGTATTTGAAAGGTGGTGTGCTTTACGGATATCACGCCACGTTCGTGTCACTCGCGCAGAGACAAAGACCTACAGTCTGTGCTGATAAATGTGACTATTGGTGGCGAGATTGAATAACAATCTCACAAATTTGTTGTGCCTTACTAGAGTAAGAAGTTCTCTCTTTGTAAAGTATGGAGAATTGCAATACCATGGTTATCAGCCATGTTGTACCTACATTATGTTCAGACTCAGCAATGTTTGACAAGCACTTGACCTTTTATCTACTTGTCTTTCGGGTATTTAGTGTTGTCGCTATTTTGGAGTCAGTCGCTAGTGAGCAAACAGTACTTTATCAAACTGATAGCAAAGATGAATCGTCATGTGCATGCTTGGCCTGCATTTGTAAAATTTTGTAAGAGAGTGAGACTGCAGAGTGCATTAATAAGAAAAGTTACTTACTTGTTACAACTTAACTGATATTGATCAGCTGGTTTCTGTATAGATGTATTGCTGTACGAGAAAAATATTACGCTTTACAGTATTGTTGGATCAAATATCGCATTCGTACCACAAAGATTTCCAATAAACAAAAAATTCAAACAATTTTGCACTGTTTGAAAACTACATTTGGAACATCAACGCCTTTGCAACAAGTTTTACCTATCAGTGGCGAAAACCAATAAAAACATCAAACGAAAAAGAATATCGGACAATCTTCAAGGCGGTTTATAAAAAGCTCAAAGTAAATGGTCATATAAAGGAATACGATGGTGTGCGCCTAAGATATACAGTTGTGCTATCTAATTCTCAGAGATTTTATTCAAAAACGACAACTTTTTGTGTCGGTGGTAAGCTAAATTATAACTAAAGCAATAAATAATTAATTAATAATTAATTTATACACTCAAATACTTTAATGTATAAAGTGTTATAACTACATTAACTCTCACTATTATGTATATTATTATAAGTTATCAGAGACCTATCTCAAAAAGGTTCAAGATTGCACGAAAACCGATTTTTTTTACACCAGGACGTCATGCATGCAAGTACTTGATACACGTTAGCTACGGATGCCATCATTGATTGTTTTTGTAGTCCTGGGCAATGCTCCGATAAACGTAAAAATTCCATCTCAGTAAACAATAGAATACAACCTTCTCAGTACACGGTTTTATGTTCTAACATTTATTTAAAATGCATGTTTTCTATGCATGCAAGCTAAATTACATTGCAAAGCGTTTTCTTCAAAAATATTTTAAAATTGTTCTGTTGTTTATAGTGATAAATTAAAAGACCTTAATTTTATCTACAAGTGTATTAATAAAACAATAACTTTCTTTGCTAATTCTTAATAGATTAAATCATGGTCCAAATTAGGTATGCAAATTCTGTGATAGTTTTATGCAAATATTTTGAATTTGAATTTGTGCTGCTCGTATAATACTAACGTTTGGCTAGTCGTAGTAAATTCCTCTGATGACCGTATGAAATACTCCCCTGATTAAACATATATATTCTTTTACTAGTTTTTGTTAATAGAATATAAATTTTGCACATATTCAGATCTTCCCACAATCTCAGAACAATCGACCATTATTATGAGTAAATCAAATTCTCGTGTGAAAGCTTGTTTTGATGTTACCGAAGTTTGAAAGCCTTCACTAAAAATTGATCAGCAAGCCAACGAAATCGTCTACCGTTCTGTTGAAATAGACGCGAACTGCGTCTACCTCCTGCCTGATAACGTCAAAGATGCCGAAAACATTACTGTGGCAGCAGATAACTGTTCTGGACAATCAAATGATACAATCAGTGTTCCAAAATTTCGAAGTTAGTTGACTTTATACTAAAAACTTGATACAAACGACGAACCTATTAAAATATTCGTTTTTATATCGCAGGCACTCCAAATCCTCAAAACGTTAAATCAAATACTCCACCTGTTAGTACTTCAAATTCGCTGGTTACTCTCACACCGTCAAAATCATCTCCTGTTTCTTCATATTTGATGGGTGCAACGACACTAAGTACTGCAGAAGAAGAGAGCAATACAACTTCATCAGGTAACCACGTATGACTAAATTTTGGTGTATTAGTATTTTTAATCCTTTTCTCTTTAGGATTTCCAATTTGGGCATACGCAATTATTTCTATTTTTAGTATTGCGGTCTTTCATATTTTTTCTCTGTCTTTTCTTATTTTATGTTAAAAGTAAGTTGTGGTATTCTGCATGCACGCACGCTATATTTACTTGTTGTCATACATTGTTGGATTAGAGAACACATCACACAAAGCAGCAAGTCAACATTCAAAGTATTTACACATATTTGCCAAATATTTACTAAATTAAAAAGTGTTTAATTAATT
Organism: Corticium candelabrum; assembly: GCF_963422355.1. NCBI lineage: Eukaryota > Metazoa > Porifera > Homoscleromorpha > Homosclerophorida > Plakinidae > Corticium > Corticium candelabrum. The sequence continues at coordinate 4,872,715 of NC_085087.1, read as the reverse complement.
TATTGATAGAATTAGAACCTATAGATTGCTGAACAGCAGCACTTAATGATATATAGATATCCAAAAAAGAGTTGCCTGAAACATAAGCCTTTCATCAACGCTCGAACAATCATGGCTGCTAACTCGTACAACAAGCGTACAACGTTTAAATAGCGCAGCCCAACTTATAGATGCAACAAAGTTACTTGATTAAAGCCAGACGACATGTTTTTTTGAGAAAACGATCATGAATCCGTTAAGATTGGAGGCATTCCATGATGCATTTGCGGTACAGACGAACGATGTATATTGTTGACCATTGCTTGCGGCGTTCGTCATAAGGTGGTTAAGTTTTGTGGAAATGGAAAACTTTCTTATAAAGTGTTCATGCAAAACGTCACCTGCAGCCAAACTATAGTCATGGTTTTGTTTAGATCAATCGGATTTTTGGACATCTTTCGATAGCAAATTTGATACTCAGACACCACCCCAAAGACCATTCCAGTTTGTATAGCTGCGAAACGTCTTGATAGCCTCTCAGTGGTGATAAACCGATCTTCAGCTGCAAACGTTTGCCAAAAGTCCGTTATAAGATATAGACGAAATCGATCGATGTCATTTCCTACATCCACAAATTACATCTCTATGATATGGTATATTTCAAAAATCTGTTTCTATACATGATTTCTTGCTTATATTAAAATGTATATTTTACATAAAACAATTATTATGTTACTATTGAAATAGAACAACTGACTAGTTACAATAAATAATTAATTAGTTACAATATATACTAACTAAAATTATTTTTAGTAAAGGGGCAGTGAAATCATCGAATCCAACGAATGAAGAGTCTAGCCATGCGTATGAATACATACCTAATGAAGATCAAGTGAGGCAAGTGAGACTGAAGTCATCTTATGTTGAACCATCCGATTTTGCTATTTAAGAAAATCCAGCCTACGGAGCTGCAGTTTAATTCTTAAGTTGCCGCAACAAGGTTGTTGCTACATATGCTTGCACTTCAATTTCATTAGATGACAAACACCCGCTTAACATTAAACGAGTTAGTATAGTCCTTTTTCAGCTTAGGCTGTATCGGGAGCGGGGTATAAAATAATTAAATGCAATTTTGCGAAAACAGAAAAATTTAAATGTAATGCAAATTAGGAGCTTGCTCAGTTAGAATTTACGTAAATAAAATGAAAAGACAATTTAAACTGAAATATGAAAATATCGTCAGAATAATTATGCGATTAAAATACGCATGAATCAGGGACATAACAATTTTTTTTATTAGAGATTAGACCTTATTTAGAGAAAGAATTTGCAGAAAACCAGTATGCAGTTATGTGCAAATTTAAATTACACCTTTTTTAAATTTTTATTTCAAATAGTTAACTGGTAATTGACTAGTTAAGGTTGCAATGTTGCACAGACGATTTAAGACCGAACGCATTTGACGAAAGGACACATAATTATATATATATATATATATATATATATATATATATATATATACTGGTCTATAACTTGTTCTACCGACCACAAAAACTGACTTGAAGCCTTTTCCGATGATCACATGACTGACAGAAATTATCCGTTTGACAAATAAAATATGATATATATTTTTAAATGTTAAAATTATTATGACTAGAACTGCTAAAATAATAGCAATCTATAACTTTCAACAACAAATATATACATCTAAGCAACCGATGTTTCTACTGCTATAATTACAGAACACATTAATGTTAAGTTTGATCAGAGATCACAGTGTCAATCACGTGTACAGTAAACATACAATGCAATGTAACTTAACACGATGAACTACGATTTTGTCACATTAACAATGCATAGGTCATGTATGTAGTTTTCGTCAATTTTTCGTCATACCAAACGTACAGTAATCAGACAGTTGAGTGTATGAATTCACTGCAAGCGCTAGGTATATGGAAAGTTTCAAGTCTAACTCACTCTGCCACTGATACGTCACATTAACGAGCAGAATGCTTGCATCAAAACAGAATCGTATAAGAAAGCAAACTTTTACGTAAAATGTCTCACATCAACAATAATGCTTTAGTTAAACCATCAAACAAGAACGATTTTGAACTACGTAACACCTACAAATATTAGATTATTTTATATATATCAGTATTCACAATTTAGCAAAATACCACTTATAAGTTTGCTATTATTGATGTAAATGTAAAAGTTTGGACTAAAGCTCTCATTTTTTGTTCTGTCTGTATTTCCTGTGCCAACTTCTTTTTGTGTGACAAATATCGAAAGCGCTAGAATTTGCAATTCTGTAGGATAAGGCATGGTGGTGACCCAAAATCTAAAATTAGATCAATGCAACAAAATTCAGATACTGTCATACATAACTAACACGATTGTAAGCGTGACAGATATTACATATTGAATATTAAATCATAATTGGCATTTAAAAAATTTAAGAAAATGCAGCTACTGGTATGTGCAAATTAAAATGAAAGCTTTAAATTTAATTTACAATCGTTTGCTTCGTAATTAACTATAAATTACATTGTTAATTAAACACACACTTACCTAACGCATTTCTACGCATGGTAAACTAAAATACACCTACGTGCCGTAATTTTTACCCTCCCAGTATCAACCACGACAAGCAGTTGCCATTATCCCTTGGTATGGTCTGATTGTTTATACATATAAATTTTAATTTTTAAATTTGTTAAGTATTTTGTAAATAAAATGTTTAGAGTTGTCTTGCTCTCTAGACTTTATATACAAATCTTGTTTACGTCAGTGATCTGATAATTGCAATAATATATACAATAATTTGACCAGAACCGCCAGAACAGTACGTACGTAACTAGTCATTGTAACGCCCAACTGCATTGAGTCGAAAGAGCATGGTATCTAGAGTTTACTGTATACAAGCAGTAGCGCTGAAAAGCAATTAGCCTAGCCGGTACCTACTTTCTCGACTAGAAGCAAACTTATATTACCTTAATAAATTACGTAGAAATAATATCAATTGAAATATTGACGTGTACGTACGGGATATTTGAAAGGTGGTGTGCTTTACACATGTCACGCCACATTCGTGTCACTCGCGCAAAGACACAAAGACCTGCAGTCTGTGCTGATAAATGTAACTATTGACGGTGAGATTGAAAGAAATAATCACAATTTTGTTGTGCCATATTAAAGTAAGAAGTTCTCTCTTTGTAAAGTATGGTGAATTGTAGTACGGTTAGCAGCCATGTTGTACCTATATTTGGTTTAGACTCAGCAATGCTCGACAAGCACTTGACCTTTTATCTATTAGTCTTTCGGGTATCTATTGTTGTCGCTATTTTGGAGTCAGTCGCTAGTGAGCAAACAGTACTTTGTCAAACTGATAGCAAAGGTAAATCGTCATGCGCATGCTTGGCCTGCATTTGTAAAATTTTGTAAGAAAGTGAGACTACAGCGTGCATTAATTAGGAAGTTACTGACTTGATACTTAACTGCTACTGATCATCTGGTTTCTGTATAGGTGTCTTGCTGTACGAGAAAAATATTACGCTGTACAGTCTTGTTGGATCAAGTTTCTCATTCCTACCACATATATTCCCAGCAATTGAATTGCCAAAGAAGATTGTACCGTCTGATAAATACAGTTGGACCGTCAACGCCTTTGAAACTAATTTTACCTATCAGTGGCAAAAAGCTGTTAAAACGTCAAACGGAAACAAATATCCGACAATCTTCAAAAATTTTTACAAAACACTCAAAGTAAATGGTATTACAGAGGAATACGATGGTGTGCGCCTAAGATATACAGTTGTGCTACCTAATTCTACGACCTTTTATTCAAAAACGGCGACTTTACGTGTCGGTGGTAAGTTAAATTATAACTAAAGCAATAAATAAGTAATAAATAAATAAATAATACGTTGAAATACTATAATATTTGAAATAGTATAACTAAAATATCTCTAACTGTTATGTCTATTATCCTAAGTTATCAGAGACGTATCTTAAAGGGTTTCCAGTGTCCACAAAAACTGATGATTTTGCCACCCGGACGTCATGCATGCAAGTTCTTGATACACGTTTGCTACGGATACCATCAATTGATTGTTTTATAGTCCTACGCAATGCTGCGACGAACAAAAATTCCATCTCTGTAAACAATTGAATCCGAACGTCTCAGTGCACGGTTTTATGTTCTACCAATCGTTATAGATGCATGTTTTTAGGCATGCAATCTAAATTATATTGCAAGAAGTATTCTTCAAAATATTTATAAAATTGTTCTGTGGTTTTTAATGTTAAATAAAAAGAATTCAATTTCAGTTACGTCTTTATTAATATATTAATTAATGAATTAATAAAACTGTTTTCTTTGCCATTTCTTAATAGATTAAATCATGGTCTAATTAGGCATGCAAATTGTGTCATAGCTCCGTGCAAATAATTTGATTTGAAATTTTGCAGCTCGCAAGATACTAACATTTAGATAGTCGTTGTAAATCTATCTGATGACGGTATGAGATACGCCGCTGATAAAATATATTTTCTCTTACTAGATATTGGTACAGTAATTAAATTTAATTTTTCACATATACAGATCTTCCCACAATCTCAGAACAATCGACAATTATTATGAATGAATCAAATTCTTGTGTAAAAGCTTGCTTCAATGTTACTGGACGTCCCAAGCCTTCTCTGAAAATTGATCAACAAGCCAACAAAATCGTCAAAGGCTCTGTTGAAAAGGAAGAAGACTGCGTCTACTTCGTGCTTAGAAACGTCAAAGATGCCGACAAAATTACTGTAGCAGCAGAAAACTGTTTTGGACAATCAAATGTTACCATTAGTGTTTCAATATTTCAAAGTTAGTTGACTTTACTCAAAAGACTTGATATGAACCAAGAATCCATAATTTAAGTATTCGTTTTCACATCGCAGGCACTCAAAATCCTCAAAACGTTAAATCGAATGCTTCACAAATCAGTACTTCCAATGCACTCGGTACCCTTACACCGTCAGAATCATTTCCTGTTTCTTCATACTTAATCGGTGCAACGACACAAAGCACTGCAGGAGGAAAGGACAATATCAATGCATCAGGTAGTCATGTATGATCGAATTTGACAAAAATTTTAAACATTTCTTTCTCAGAATTTCCAATTTGGGCATCTGCAATTATTGCCATTTTCAGTATTGCAGCGATAATACTTGTTGTCTTTCTCATCATATTTTACGTTAGAAGTAAGTTGTAGTATTCTACATGCCCAATAGATCCTTACTCTTTGTCCTCCATTGTTTGATTAGAAAAACGACCATCAAGAGCAGCAAGTCAAGAATCAAAGTATTCATACATATTTGATAAAATAACTTTCTAAATTTGACCACTTCTCTAGGGACGATGTCTTGATGGAATCAGAACCAACTGTGTATGCAATACCAATGAAGAAGCGAGCTGTGGTATCACCTTTCATTAAAGAGTCTGCAACTGTAGCAGCAGAAGAGCAGCTATCAATTGTCCTAGGAAACAAGCATGCATTGGACTCTTCGCCAACCAACCCAACCGAATGTCCTCTTTACTCACATTTGTCTCAAGCTGAGACCAACATGGCCTCTCAGGTAATTCAAACAAGTGAATAATTGTAATGCATACCAACTAGTCACAATAAAATCGTTCTTGAAGCGAATTTCAGTTACAAACATTTGAATCTCTTGGCAGTAAACATTAGACAAAAAATAGGAAGATTATGTCTACCAGACTTCTGCAGTTTAGCTAGTAAGAGTGCGTTACTGTACATATTAAAATCAATAGTTGTGTAACCAAATATTAAATAGCTTACGTCAATTAAAATATTCCTATATGTGACGTCACAAACGTCAAGGTTAAAACTACTGTACGCGAGTTACACGTTCACAGCTACCTTCTCATTATGTAACTGTTTGTTACAATTCAAGCGAATTATCGATCCTATTTTATTTTAGAGAATCAATCCTAACGAGCCTGAGTTACTTTGCGAGGAAGATGCACAAGCAATGTATGCCACACCAGTTAAGACTACAACGGCCAATTCACAGCCAGAAATCGAGTACGACAATACGTTAACAGTTACGCAGAAATCGAGCCAAGAAGGCTGCGACGTGGCAGCTCCTCACAATACTCATTCAAATTCCCGTTCCCCAAATACGAGGCACAACGATAGCGCCGCCATTTCGTCGGTACTCAAACACACAAACTATGTCATGACAAGAAAATATATTGCATTTATTGTTGTGTATGTTAGACTTTGCAGTATGCTGAGTTGCAGTTCGGAAACAACCCGTTGGGCCCTGCAGTTCCATCTTCTGCTGCTGTTACGTATGCTAGCATAAAAACATAACTATGAAGTTTAATCTTGTCTAAGACGTTTAGCTAACAAGACTTTTGAGTCAGTCCTTTAACGATTATGCAAAATTTGCGTAATTTTGAAATACAAGTAAAATTGGTTGCTAAGGGTTAACTCCAGGGTACGCATTTCCATGGTCTTCGCTCCAATTGTCAAACTCCGACTCTAAGAAAATTTGTTATATTTAAGTTTTTAGAATAGAAACACATTCTCTTTGCAATGTAAGCCAATGTATACTGCAGAGTGCATGGAATAAGTTAAGTAATGGATTTCTATAATCAGCATGTCACCTATTCCAAACCAGGCGTTAGCTCTAATAAATTTACAGGGTGGTTAAAGCTGGGGAATGCAGAGTCGTATAGATGCGGCTCTGGGAGGATGGCGGGGATCAGTAATCCTCAACGTTGAGCGCAACCTCCATTTTTGTAAGCAAACAGTATCTTAGTACTACATGTATGTACTCTAATGTTTTTTATGCCCCGACCCCAATTTGCTAGTGGATCAGCCGCCCCTGTATCCCTACTGCTAGCAATATCGGTGCCAATCGTGCTGATATCTGTTTCAGAAATGAGAAAACAAACACAAACATTGCCAGGTAACAGGTTGAGAAACTGAAGAAATACAGAGGCTTGCGAGTGGAGCTAAGCCGCATGTGACAGTGTCAGACACTTGTTGTTCCAGTAGTGTTGGAATTGTTGGACATAGTGCACGCAGGTATTGCACGGTGGCTAAACATTATTGCAGGTCATCACAACCTGCAGCAATTACAGAAAGCACTGCTTCTTGGATCCAGTCGGATCCTACGTAAAATCACGACTCCTGTTTAGACAAGCAGCCATGATTGTCTAAGTACCGTTGAGGAATAGTTTGGCTATGTTGTCTACAAGAAACTTTACAAGCCAGACCGATCTGATTGAGAACGACAATTTATAATAATAAAATTGGCGGTGTTTGCATATATATATATATATATATATATATATATATAGAGAGAGAGAGAGAGAGAGAGAGAGAAATAATAATATATTTATAACAAACTACTAGCAGACAAAACCAGCAAATCCCAAGCAATTACATCAGCATCTAACATTAATCCACTTAATATATATATATATATATATATATATATACATATATACATACATACATATATATATATATATATATATATATATATATATATATATACCCACACACGTATAAGTTTGATAGCCGGCTAGACCGGATCATGCGCGAGGCTAAAAAGTTGTGATACAAGCGTAACTCGGCATGGGTAAGAACATAGGCAGGGCTGAGTCGGCCTTCAGCTTTATTCGGTCACATTTAGGAGATGCAACGTAGAACGACACTTTGCTGTAGAACTACCTAACGGGCAATGTCTCTTAATATTTCAAGAAAGAGACTGAATGCCTCTAAAAAACTCAATTTAAAGAAAATTTGCATTACGCAGATTTCATCTCATAGAGTAGTTTTCTTTCTCATAAGGTCATTCATTGTTGTCTACCTGCCTTAGATACGTCACAATGCTTTCTAGCAGTCCTCTCAGACTGGGTTACCTGAGCAAGCTGTAGTTGATTTTGCTTTCTTGAACATCTAAATACGTCCAGAGCGAAGAGATAGGTTCCGAAAAGAAATATTGAGTGGTTTACATCTATAAGGTTAGCATCAAACGAGATTGTTGCTTTTTTCTATCTACACATCTAAAGTAAGCAAAAAATCGAATTTAGCTTAAATCATACCTTTCTACGTATTGGTACCTTTTATGGTCATCCATTCAACACAACATACCAACAAAAATAGTCCAACCTGTAACGCCGCTCTGCTAGCTTATGAAGGCAATCTTCCATTCTTTGGAAGAGACAGAATAACAGCGTCAGCAACACCGACAAGGCCTATGTGCACAAGCAGCTTCAAGGAGAGCAATTGAAACATCAGAACAGCGTCAGACACCCCTACAAGACCTCTGTGCACGAGCAGCAAAGAGGAGAGCATCTGAAACACCAGAACAGAATGAAGTACGGATTGAGAGTGTTCACACACGAGCAGCTGCAAAGAAGCGGCTCAGACAGACGAAGAAAGGGACAATGAGATAAGAGAACATCATCTGCGTACGTCAATTGCATCAGCACGTCATTGCACTCCAGCGAGTGACATACCGTTTGAAGTATTGAAGGTCTCCGGTGCTGCACTCAAATATCAATCATCTCCTGATTATTCTATTACGGCGCAGATTGGATCGATGTCTCAGAGATGCGGCAAGTGTGTAGCATTGAAATGACAGAAGGAAACGAAAGGCATGTGCTGCTCGAATGGCAAAGTTTCTTTGCCAACACTTACTTCTCCTGCAGAACTTCTCAAAACCCTGCTACATGGAGAAACAGCAGAGAGCCGTCACTTTCTCGATAACATGCGCAAGTACAACAGCTGTTTTCAGATGACGAGTTTTGGAGCTGACAAAGAAGTCACTGAGCATGACTACATGCAACTTTATAAGGTTCAAGGGCAAGTTTATCACACTATCGGCAGTCTTCTTCCAATGGCCGGTGAAGAGACCAAGATTCTCCAGATCTAATTTATTTGAGACCCAAAAGACCAAACTGAACGACGAATTCAATTTTTTCCTGGAACCAAGCTTCCAATAATCTGGTCCCTTCAAGGAATGCTCCAGCAAAACAACTATTTGGTCCGCAATTTCACGTACCCAATTGAAAACCATCCAGGAAGAAAGTTTCACATTGTCACCAATGTAGTATACTTGATATAACAAAGAAGGTATTTGTGTGTGTTTGTGAAGGAAATTCTTTATAAGAATTTTTCAGAGATGCACTTCATAATAAATTAGAACGGGAAAATAATATATACTAAATCAATGCATACAAGGATAAATTAATTAAACACTAATTAGTGAGCAAAGCGAGCCTCTCTCTTGTCATGTCAATTGAGGTCAAGATATATTATATTTATTGGCGAGCGAAGCGAGCCTCTCTCTTATCAAGTCAATTGAGCTCGAGATATATTATATTTATATATTGACATATTTATATATTTATATGCGTACGTCGGCACTTGTCATATGGATTTACGGCAAAACAGAAAGACAGATCAACAAAACGACGATGCCAGATGAATGCAATTTTGACTCCGTAGCATATGCGCTAAAATTGAAGCAAGGGACCCTTTCGATCTGTCGACTTAATTGTAATTTCTTGGCGAGAAGAGTAAAACGACACTCGATTTTGCTCCCTTACGACTAGAGAGCAAAGGAGGCTGATACGTGACTAACGGAAAGGAAAGCAAAAGCTAAAAGAAGAGAAAAGTCTGTTTTTTTAGTTCCCGCGCGTTACTTTGACAGAAATTATTGTGACGCAACCATTACCACGTGACTACGCGACCATAGTTACGCGACTATCTTAGTAAACGAGTGAGACCATTGAAGTGTAAACAAAAATTGAAGACAACTATAGTATCTTGCGGTCAAATATCCGATTCAGGCAATCAGTCATCCGAATTGAGCTTTCAGTTATCCGACTCAGGTATTCAATTACCCCATGTTCTGTCTTAGAAGTACTAAATTTATAGAAATATTTGTTTCAGTCTGATACATAAAGTCAAAACCGCGCTCATTTCTTTCATGACGTCTTTCTATGATGCTCACTCACGTTTCAGCTGAACAATAGATTATTGATTCAAGAAAGGTGAGAAGGCGAAGCAGTGAAATTCGAGCTTTTGATTAGCTAAAAACCCGCTAACACGCATGATGGACTGTTGCATGGTATCGCGCTGGACGCGCGGTGTCAAAGTATGCGGATTACACCACAATTGACGGGCGAAGGCGTTGTTGTAGGCTTCCTAGATATGTAGATTTAGTTCGCTCACAACAGCTTAGTTAGACCTCCGCGGAAATGTGGGACACCAAGATTAGTGCAAAGGAAATTATCGTACAACACACGCTAAAAATTCACGCTAAAGTCAAGATTAATTACAAATTATTGCGTCTAGACAGCTGATGAACGATGATATTTGAGCAGCTGCCCAATCGCAGACTATGTAAGTTATTCAGTTTTCTATGATATGGCACAACAGCCGTAAGGAAAGGGTAATTGAACGCCTGAATCGGATAATTGAACGACCAATTCGGATAATTGAACGCCAATACTATAGAGCGTTTTCATTGACGTTACATTTTTCTAACGCACGTTAGTGTCGGCCATTTTTGTGTCCATGTGATACTTGCTTGGGTGTCGGTCTAGCCAAATTTTGACTTCTCTCATTTCTACTACACTTCCTGCCAGCAGGAAACTATCAAATTACTCCGAAAATCTGCTATCTGATGCGAAACCTCGCCATTTAGCCAAGCTGGAACTGATTGGAAGGTTTGATCCACAGCAGTTGGACAGACCATTGCTACAGAACACCGCGTTTCCTCCTGTCTACAGTTCAGACATCGTCTCCTATTTACTCCTTCAGACGAGCTTCATAACAGGCAAGCAGTTTGGAGTCCGCAAATGCTAATCTTTGGATCTCTACAACCAGCCTAGAATTTGCTGAGTGAAAGATGTCCGTGCGCATATTGTGGGAGATAGAAGTGTTGTGAAAACCTCAGTAGTAATTATGTGGTAGTTTATAGTAAAGATTTTTTGTTAGAGTATATATTTCACATACAGTATATACCTGTCGGACAACCGTCAGCTCTAGCTGAGAGGATTGTGAAAGAGAATACAGTCATGTATGTTGCAATCTAATGTGAGAGTTCTGTGATATCTTTGGTAGAATTTCAACTGACATGAAATCCAAGTTTTCTTCTTAATTAATGGTCAGTATTTGTTTGTGTGACAAAGTCTGTGCTATATACTTGGAAATGTAAATGAAGTGGACATGCTATGATAATGTAACACGAATAGCATAGCATTGTATAGCATTGTGATATAGTAGAGTAAGTCCTGTAAGTGTAGAATATTGTAAGCCAACCTGCAGTCTGAAATTTTACAGGTTCCTCATTCTCAAGAATGCAATAAACACCTCACCTCATGGTTGATTTGAGAAAATTAAGGCAGGAGGTGTTGTGCATTGCAGCTGCATGGCTGGTCTTGGAGAAGCTTACACACATGTTGCTGTATTTAGTTTTTCTTTAAAGTATATACTAAAATTTGCACACAAGAGAGACGCCATTCCAATGTATTCAGGACAAACCGTACAGACCAGTGAAAGAATTAGATATGTCATCTATCAAAAGCCAAAAGAAGAAGATTGACAATGCGATTGCTACAACAAACCGCTCTTACGCGTCTGTAATTGCGCGTCTCTTTGATTCTGCGTTGGTAGCAGTCTGGATCAGTTCATCAAACAGATCAGATGGTCTGCCAGAACCAAAAGGCCTACAAAGGTTCGTCCATTTACCAGCTTAGTTTCTTTTAGGTCTTCTCGCGAAATGGCTGCTATTTGGCCGTCTCTTCTACCGCTGCATGTTCCTCCTACAACGACAGATGTTGAAAGAAAGACACGTCTTTATCGCGCCCCGATCTGCTGGAAAATCCAACAACTATACACAATGCCGATAGTACTACAACAACGGGCAGTAAACGGCACCAGTTCGATCACAGCATGATTAGTTGGACACCACAATGGCGACTTCCGACATTTGTGACGTCACGTGAAAACGCTCTATAGAAGAGCAACTGAAAGTCTGTTTTCTTAGTTCCCGCGTTTGTTTGACAGAAACTATTGCTACCTAACGCAACCATTGTTACACGAATTATCACTTAATAGGTAAAGACAGAACACCATCGCTCGCCAAACACAATGCTAACCGAGCATTTACTAGTATATTTATATATTTATATATTTATATATTTATATATTTATATATTTATATATTTATATATTTATATATTTATATATTTATATATTTATATATTTATATATTTATATATTTATATATTTATATATTTATATATTTATATATTTATATATTTATATACGTACGTCAGCACTTATCATATGGATTTACGGCAAAAAAGAAAGACAAATCAACAACACGACAATGCCAGATGAATGCAATTTTGACTCCGTAACATATGCGCTAAAAATTGAAGCATGGGACCCCTTTTGAAGGGTCGACTAAATTGTAATTTCTTGGCGAAAAGAGTCAAACGACTCTGGATTTTGCTTTCTTACGCAACTAAAGAGAAAAGGAGACTGATTCGTGACAAACGGAATGAAAAGTAAAAGCTAAAAGAAGAGAAAGGTCTGTTTTTTGAGTTTCCGCTCGTTACTTTGATAGAAATTATTGCTACGCAACTATTGTCACGTGACTATGCGATCATTGTTACGCGACTATCTCAGTAAACGAGTGAGACGATTGAAGCGTGAACGAACAATTGAAGACAACTATAGTATTTTGCGTTTACTTATTCAAACTCGGAGTTCAGTTACCAAATTCAATCAAGCAATTATCCGAATTGGGTGTTCAGTTATCCGATGTTCTGTCCTAATTAGAAGTACCAAATATAGAAATAGTTATTTTAGTCGCAAATTTCTTTCATGACATCTTTCTAGGATGCTCACTCACGTTTCAGCTGAACAATAAATGATTGATTGAAGAAAGGTGGGAAGGCGAAGTTGTGAAATTCGAGCTCTTGATTAGCCAAAAACCCTCTACGGCGCATGATGAACTGTTGCATGGTATCACACAAGAGGCGCGATTTACAAAGTATGCGGATTACACCACGATTGACGGAGCAAGGCGTTGTTGTAGGCTTCCTAGATATGTAGATTTAGTTCGCTCACAACAGCTTATTTAGACCTCTGTGGAAACGTGGGACACCAAGATTAGTGCAAAGGAAATTATCCTACAACACACGCTAAAAATGTACGCTAAAGTCAAAATTAATTACAAATTAATGCATCTAGACAGCTGATAAACGATGATATTTGAGCAGCTGCCCAACCGCAGACTATGGAAGTTATTTAGTTGCACAACAGCCGTAATCAACGGATAATTGAACGCCTGAATCGGGTAACTGAACGCAAAATACTATAGAAGAGTAACTGAAAGTCTATTTCCTGATTTCCCTCGTTTGTTTGACAGAAACTATTGCTAGGTAACGCAACCATTGTTACGCGAATAGGCAAAGACTAAACACCATCGCTCGCCAAACACAATGCTAACCGAGCATTTACTAGTAGTCTAATCTGCCCATGCAGAGAACGGTCCATTAAGCTAGTAATAATAATAACAGCATGATGCTGAAGATACTCCGTCGTGAGTACTTCCGCAGAGTGAAGATGGTTCTCCGGACTGAGTTGTATGGTCAGAACAAGATTCTAGCCATCAATGGGTTTGCACTACCGGTTCTCACTTACGGTTTTGGCGTCATTCATTGGGAGTGCACGGACCTGCAGCAGCTTGATCGACGGACCAGAAAGCTCTTCTCTATGCACGGTTTCCACCATCCTTCTGCAGGCGTTGAACGACTGTACGCTCCTTGCAGTGATGGCGGTAGGGGGTTACAACATCGTTTGCGCATCTGAAGAAGTAGGAAGTCTACGAGAGGTATCGCAACGGATCGTTTGTAGTGTTCAATCGGACTCCGACTACTATTAGGTGTATTTCTCCGGTTTCGATGTAAGTTCGTTTCTCTTGGAACAGATTTAACAGATCTAATCATGTCTGCGAGTCGCAGAATGTCTTGATACCAGATGTCAAAGAGGTTGTGTATATCCTGCCTTGTTGCCTTCATTCTTTCAGTTACGTACTGAGTGAACCATTCCCTACGCAAAAAAGATATCCTGGTCACGAGTCTGGAGTTTCGCTGCCAGATGTCACTTCGTCAAGAATCTGCTTATTTATTTTTAATTAAATACTAGAAATGACCACAATGCGGCTTCAAGACCTTGTGCTTTAACTCCGAGGCCAACAAAAGGGGGAAGGTTGCAACCCCCACAACCTCTACCCTAGATCCGCCACTGAATATTGATCAGCTGCTTTCTGTATAGATGTCTTGCTGTACGAGAAGAATATTACGCTGTACAGTCTTGTTGGACCAGATAACGCATTCGTACCACATATATTCCGAATACAAGGAAATAGAATCAAGTTACAGTCTTCAAAATACATTTGAACCGTCAACGCTTTTAAAACTAAGTTTACCTATCAGTGGCAAAAAGCAGTCAAAACGTCAAACGGAAAAAATATTGGACAATCTTCAAGATGTTTCACAACAAGCTCATACTATATGGTATTACAGAGAAATACGATAGTGTGCGCCTAAGATATACAGTTGCGCTAAATAATTCTACGAGCTTTCATTCAAAAACGGCGAATTTAGGTGTCGTTGGTAAGCTAAATTTTAATTAAAAGCAATAAATAATTAATAAATGATTAATTTATACATTGAAATACTTTAATGTTTAAAATAGTATAACTGCATTAACTCTCAATGTTATATATATTTTCCTAAGTTATCAGAGTCATATCTTAAAGGGTTTCCAGAGTGCACGAAAAAGAATCTTTTGGCAGTGCTTTGCCCGGACGTCACGTAATGCAGCATGCACGTTCTTGATACACGTTTGCTATGGATAATATCATTTGATTGTTTTTATATTAGTAGGCAATGATACGATGGCACTAAAATTCTATCTCAGTAAACAGTTGAAAACGGCCGTCTCTGTGCACAGTTTTGCGTTTTATCATTCATTATGTGCATGCTTTCTAGACATGCAAGCTGATATTGCAGGCTGTTTTCTTCTAACATACGTTAAGTAAAAATTATTCTGCTCTTTACATTGTTAATAAAATGACCTTAACTTTATCTACATCTCTATTAATATAAACTGTTTAATTAATTAATATGAAATAGAATTTTCTTTGCTAATTCTTAATAGATTAAATTATGGTCTAAATTAGGCATGCAAATTGGGTGATAATTTATGCAAATAATTTGATTTAGAACTTCTGCTGATTTAATGGTGCTATCGTTTGGCTGTCGTTGTAAATCCATCTGATGACCGTATGACATTCGCCTTGATTAAATATATTTTGTCTTACTAGTAATTAGTAAAAGAATATAATTATTGCACATATACAGATTTTCCCACAATCTCAGAACAATCGACTATTATTCTGAGTGAATCAAATTTTCGTGTAAAAGCTTGTTTCAATGTTAACGGAAGTCCCAAACCTTGTCTCAAAGTTGATCAACAAGCCAACAAAATCGTCAACAGTTCTGTTGAAATAGACGAGAACTGCGTCTACTTCGTGCCTGAAAACGTCAAAGATGTCCAAAAAAGTTACTGTGGCAACAGAAAACTGCTTTGGACAATCAAATGTTATCATTAGTGTTCCGAATGTTTAAAGTCAGTTGACTTTACACTAAAGAATTGGCATGAAATAAGAACCCATAACTAAAGTATTCGTTTGCACATCGCAGGTACTATAAATCATCAATACGTTATATCCAATACTACACAATTATTACTTCAAATGCGATCGGTACTCTCACTCCGTCAAAATCATCTCCTGCTTCTTCATATATCGGTGCAACGACACAAAGTACCGCAGAAGAAGAGATCAATACACCTTCATCAAGTAACAATGTTTTAACAAAAATAATAAACATTTTAAAACTATTTTTTCTTTTCAGGATTTCTCATTTGGACATATGCAATTATTCCTATTTTTAGTATTGTGGCGATCATATTTTTACTCTGCCTTATCATATTTTATGTTTGAAGTAAGTTGTGGTATTCTGCATGCATGCACGCTATATTTACGTGTTGTAATATATTGTTGGATTAGAGAATACATCACACAAAGCAGCAAGTCATCATTCAAAGTATTTACACATATTCGCCAAACAATTAGTATATTAAAAATAATGTTTTAATTATTATTGATAAAATCAGAACCAATTGTTTTATTAATTGCACCTAAGGATATATAGATATCCAAAGAGAGTTGCCTAAAACATAAGCCTTTTCATCATTGCTCGATCAGTCATGGCTCCTAGCTAGTACAACAAGCGTACAAGGTTTTTGTAGCGCAGCCCAACTGATAACCGCATAAAAGTTACCTGATTAACAGCCAGACGATATGTTTTCTTTCGAGGAAACGATTATGGATTCGTTGAGATTGGCGGCACTCTATGATGAGTTTGCGGTACAGGCCTACGTTAGATGTTCTTGACCATTGAGGTAGGCGTTCGTCATAACCTGGTTAATTTTTGTGGCTTCGTGAATGTTTCTTCCAGAAGCTTATAAAGTGTTCATGCAAACCGTCACCTGCAGCCAAATGTAAGTCATCGTCTCGTCTAGATCAATCAGATTTTTGGACTTCTTTCAATAGCAATTTTGGATACTCCGCCACTACACCCCAAAGACCATTCGGGTTTCTATAGGAAACGTCTTGATAGCCTGTCAGTGGTGATGAAGAGATTTCCAGCTGCAAACTTTTTCAAGGTGTCAGTCATAAGATATAGACGAAACCGATTGATGTCATTTCTTATATCCATAAATTACATCTCTATAAAAATATGTATTTCAAAGATGTGTTTCTATGTATGATTTATTTCTTTTGTTGAAATGCATATTTTACATAAAATAATTATTATGTTACTATTGAAATAACACCACAACTAGTTACAATATATAATTAACTAGTTACAATATATAATTAACTAGTTACAATATATAATTAACTAGTTACAATATATACTAACTAAAATTATGTTTAGTGAGGAAGCAGTGAAGTCATCGAATCCAATGAATGAGGAATCTAGCCATGTCTATGAATAAATACATACCTAATGAAGATCAAGTGAGGCAAGTGAGGTTGGAGTCATCTTAGGTTAAATCATCCGATTTTGCTATTCAGGAAAATCCAACCTACGGTGCTGTAGTTTAATTTTTTGGTTGGCGCAACAATGTTGTTGCTACCGATGTTTTCACTTCAACTTTATTGGATGACAAAAAAGCCGTTTAATTAACTTTAAAGGAGCTAGTTTTAGACCTGTTTTAGCTTAGGTTTGTGAGTAAAGTATAAAATGATTCCATGCATTTTAATAAAATCTGAAAAATTTACATGTAATGCAAATTAGGAGCTTGCACCGTTGAAATTTATGTACATAAAATCTAAAAGACGATTTAAGTAGAACATACAAATAAAGTCAAAATAATTAAGCAATTAAAAATAATCATGAATTAGGGACATAACAATTCCCATAATTCTTAAAAATCACACATTATATACAAAAAATTAGCAGAAAACGACAAGAAAATGCAGTTATGTGCAAATTCAAATTAAATCTTTGTCAAATTTGGATTTGAATTACTTAACTGGTAATCAACTGGTTAAGGTTGCAATGTTACACAGAAGATTTAATAGCAAACGCATTTCACATAAGGAAACTTAATTGATATATACTGATCTATACCTTGTTGCTACCAACCACAAAAACAGACGTGAAACCTGGTCTAATGCTCGCATGCCTGTTAGTGATCATCCGTTTGTCAAATGAAGTATCGTATATAATTGAAAATGTTAATATTCTTATGACTAGAACTGCTAAAACAATAGCAATTTATAAGTTTCAAAAACAAATATATACATCTAAGCAACCGATGTTTCTACTTCCTTACAGAACTCATTACTGTTGAGTTTGTCGATATCACATTGTCAGTCACGTGTACACCATACATACAATCCAATTTAACTTAATCACATCACAAACTACGATTTTGTCACATGACGACGGTCATGTCTTTAATCGTCGTCAATTTTTCGTCATACCAAACGTACAGTAATCAGACAGTTGAGTGTAGCCTCGTACCAGACCCTCTCGCGTCGTCGGGTCCGGTTCCCGTATAACACGACAACGCCGGCGCGAGAGAGTCTGGTACGAGGCTAGTTGAGTGTACGAAGTCATTGCAAGCGTTAGGTATATGGAAAGTCACAAGACTAAATCGCTCTGCGACTGATACGTCACATTAATGTACAGAATGCTTGCCTGGAAATAAAATCGTATCAGAAAGCAAATTCTTAAGTCAAATGTCTCACAGCGTCAATAATGTCTTTAGTTTCACCATCACACAAGAACCAGTTTGAACTACGTGGCACCTACAAAGATTAGATCATTTCCTTTATATTAATATTCAATAATTTAGCAAAATACCACTTACAACTTTGCTATTATTGATCAAAATGTAAAACTTTGGACTACAGCGATCATTGTTGATTTTGTCTGTATTTTGCTGTGCAAACTGTCATTTTGTGTGACAAATATCGATAGCGGTAGAATTTGCAATCCCGCAGGATAAAGCATACTGGTGACCTAAAATCTAAAATTAGATTAATACAACAAAATGCCGATACAGTCATACATAACTAACACGATTGTAAGCGTTACAGATACAATATATTGGATATTATATCATAAATATCAGTTACAAAAAATTTAAGAAAATGCATCTGCTGGTTTGCGCAAATTAAAAATTAAAGCGTTAAATTTGATTTAGAATCGTTTGCTTTGTAATTAACTATAGATTACCATGTTAATTAAACAGACACTTACCTAACGCAATTCTAAGCGTAGTAAATTAACATAAACATAACTGCTGTAATTATTTACCAACCACGAAAAGCAGTTGCCCTTTATCCCTCGGCATGATGTGATTGTTTATACATATAAATTTTATTTTTTGAATTACTAAAATTATTTTGTAATTAAATGTTTAAAGTTGTCTTGCTCTCAAGACTTTATATAGACATCTTGTTTACGTCACTGATCTGATGATTGCAATGTCACATACAATAATTTGACCAGAACTGATAGAACGGTACGTATGTAACTAGCTATTATTATAAACTGACGTCGCACTCATTAAAATTAAAGGTGCAAAACACAGAAAAAACAAACAAATAAACAAGTAATATAACTACTGTGGCATCAATCTACTGAAAGCAATTCTTCTAGTACTGATTTACTACTTCTAGCTGGTTCAAACAACCAATGGTACGCCAAGCTTACAACCTCGCGCCTAGACTCAAATAGATATAAATCAACGTTCTTCCAAATGTCATGAGCAATTGACTGTCTCGACAGTACCCTGGTGTGGGTTTGGCAGTAATGCAATTCCCATTCCCTGCATGAAGTAAAAAAGGACGACTGCTGAGAACTACACATAAGAGACGAAATGTACGCGATAACACTGTTCTCAGACTGAATTAGAGAAGACAAAAACTGTAGCTTTCGTTTCCTCAGCATTTTGGACAAAGGCAAAAGAACGATGAAATAAATCATTGTATCAACATGACATCCTCTTCTTCTGACATTGAAAATTTTCGTATAGCATCATTCCACGCTACACGTACTTTATGTAGTTGACTGTCAATGCAACGCCAAACCTGACACCCGTCAAATACGGCTGAAATGCTTGTAATAAACGACATAACACAATCGGAGTGGCTCCTTTAAATTGATGGCAAAAGGAGTTGAGGGATGACAAAAACCTCTTCATTTCAAACTCAATTGATAATGACTCTTTCATATCAGCGCACATAATATGCCCGAGATGTTTCCAGCTTCGAACAGAGTCCAGGATATTCCCATCAAGAGTCAGCTTAGGTAGTGGCAACGTTAACAGCCACGATGCTCTACTGAAGACAAAACGAATACATTTTGTTTTAG
Organism: Corticium candelabrum; assembly: GCF_963422355.1. NCBI lineage: Eukaryota > Metazoa > Porifera > Homoscleromorpha > Homosclerophorida > Plakinidae > Corticium > Corticium candelabrum. The sequence goes on along the minus strand of NC_085087.1, from coordinate 4,852,665 downwards.
AAGAATTAACACTAAGTGCCTCTCAACAGCAAATTTAGAACAAATATTTAGTACTTGACGTAAGCCACACGAGGAGCCAGATAAGAGACAGATGTCATCAGCATATGCCACTGCTCCTATATTAACTTTTCCAACACTGCAACCATATCCCGACCTATTAAGTTATTAATCTTTACCAATAGATCGTCGATGTAAATAGAAAACAGTATTGGTGAAAGGACAACACCTTGTCGCACACCAGTAGTTACAGCAAATGTATCAGATAAGAATCGTCCCCACTTAACTCTGCCTTTCCAATTTTTGTACGTGTACCAGTATTCCAGTAACCGTAAAATTAATGGATTGAGACCTCGATCTTCCAAGATGCCAAACAATTTATCACGACTGATCCTGTCAAAGGCTTTAGAGGCGTCCATAAAACAAGAAAATACAAGATATCCTCTCATATTGAAATATTCTATAGTCTCTCGTACTATAAATAAGCACATAGTTGTACTATGTTTTTTTCTTAAAGCCAAATTGAAGATCGCTTGACTAAAGATTAGACTTACACATGTCCGCTAACACAAGTTCCAAGATCTTAGAAATTGTTGAAGTCAGAGTTATACAACTGTAATTTGACATATCAGATCTGCTGGCAAGTTTATCTTTCACTATTAGTACTATAATCGCATCTGTCATGGAGTTGGGCAGATAGCCGTGAATCAACATACAACTGAAAAGAGTTGGGATATGAGCAATGACGCAATCTGGTGTGTACATCAAGTGTTCCTCACAGATATTGTCCGAACCGAGAACATTATTGCCCCTCAGAGACTGAATGACTTTCTCAACCATGTCGGCTTCTACTACAAACTCAGATCCAAACGGTACCTCCCTGTGTAGACAATGTGATTGTCTATTTTGACTTGTACCAGACGTCATACATCTCAGAAAAGTGACTTCTCCAGAGTTGTGGAATATCGCTTTCATTAGATAACCCATTAATGGATGTTGCTTGTGAGATTTTTGAAGATTTCAGCATATCAACTGTCTTCCAAAATTGAGAGCTAGAGCCCCCAAACATGTGACAGGCTATTCTATCTAAACGTATCTCTTCGGTATGTCTTTTTGGACATCTTACTGCATTCTTGTATCTTTTCTTATCATTCTTCAGTACTTCATAGACAGGACCACTGGTTGGCTTTCCAGACGCTGCCCACTGACCAAAGACTGTCGTGCAGTCACTTGATAAAGACGGACATATTAGTTCGTCAGTTTCATTGGATAAGACTTAGCCAATATGTTGTCCTTTACGTGCACATCTTCTACAGACAGTGATCTTCGTCCTAGGGTCCTTCTTTCCATTAGATTTCCGAACGCAACCACGCCTAGAAAGGCGAAAAGGTCCCGGATATATTTTAATAAATTCTAGCCTCGCCCCCGCAAAACCAAGCCTTGGCTGACGGACTGAAATCTACGTTCTCAGGAGCAACGGTTGGAACACGATTCAAATCTTTGGCCACAAACCACGGCAGTTAAAATCCAGCAGTGTTAGCAGCTTGCAGGGCTTTCACAATATCATCTAAATCTGCCATCGCTTTATTTGCTTTGGTATTAGTTGTCTTTCTTTTTACATACCTCTGGCTAACAGATGCCCAATTCATTGAGCCCTGAAACAGGTTGCTTTTAGCATCAGAAATTTCGTCTTTTGCGTAAAAATCTTTGCATAGCAATATAAGATTGCGAAAGAAACCGAAGATAACTTACAGCGCAAGAAACATAAGAGCTTCGAAATCACAACGTCCGCCATCGTACATTCGGGATACGATCTATGGTAACGCCCCAACTGAATTGAGTCGAAAGAGCATTGTATAAAGAGTTTAATGTACACAAGCAGTAGCGCAGGAAAGCATTAGCCTAGCCGTTACCTATTTTTCCGACTAGAACCAAACTTATGTTACCTTAATATACTTCCGTAGAAATAATATCAATAAAAATAATTGACATGTAAGTAGGGAAAATTTGAAAGGTGATGTGATTTACAGATGTCACGTCACGTTCGTGTGACTCGCGCAAAGACACAAATACCTGCAGTCTGTGCTGATAAATGTGACTACTTGCGGGAAGATTGAAAATTTTTATCGAAATTTTGTTGTGACATATTAGAGTAAGACGTTCTCTCTTTCTAAAGTATTGTTAATTGTAGTATTATGGTTATCAGTCATGTTGTGCCTATATTGTGTTTAGACTCAGCAATGCTAGACAAGCACTTGACCTATTATCTATTTGTCTTTCGGGTATCAAATATTTCGGGTATCAGCTATTTTGGAGTCAGTCGCTAGTGAGCAAACAGTACTTTGTCTAATTGATAGGAAAGGTAAATCGTCATGAACATGCTTGGCCTGCATTTGCACAATTTTGTAAGAGAGTGAGACTGCAGCGTGCATTAATTAGAAATTTACTAACTTGTTACAACTTAACTGATGTTGATCAGCTAGTTTGTGTATAGATGTCTTGCTGTACGAGAAAAATATTACGCTGTACAGTCTTGTTGGGTTAAATATCTCATTCCTATCACATAAATCTCAAGAAAATTCAAAGAAATTTGTACCGTCTTAAAAGAGCGGTTGGACTGTTAAAACCTTTGAAGCTCATTTTACCTATCGGTGGCGAAAAGCAGTCAAAACGTCAAGCGGAAAAACATATCGGACAATCTTCAAGGCGTTTTACAAAACTCTCAAAGTAAATGGTATTACAAAGGAATACGATGGTGTGCACCTAAGATATACAGTTGTGCTACCTAATTCTACAAGCTTTTATTCAAAACGGCGACTTTATGTGTGGGTGGTAAGCTAAATTATATGTAAAAGCAATAAATTGTTAATAAATAATTAATTTATACATTAAAATACTTTAATGTTTAAAATAGTATAACTATATTAACTCTCACAGTTATGTATATTATCCTAAGTTATCAGAGACGTATCTCAAACGGTTTCTAGAGTGGACGAAAACCAATATTTTTGGCACCCGGACGTCATGCATGCAAGCACTTGATACACGTTTGCCACGGATACCATCATTTGATTGATTTTATAGTCTTGGGCAATGCTCCGATAAACCAAAATATTCTATCTCAATAAAGAATTGAATAAGACCGTCTCAGTGCACGGTTTTATGTTTTACCATTCATTTTGGATGTTATTTTTCCAGACATGCATGCTAAATTGTTTTGCTGTTTTTAATGTTAAATAGAAAACTAAAACTTTTATCTACATGTTTATTAATATAACTCTGATTTTCTTTGCTAATTCTTAATAGATTAAATCATAGTTCAAAATAGGCATGCAAGTTGTGATAGTTTGCTGCAAATAATTTGATTTTGAATTTCTGCTGCTGTTATGATATTATGTTTGGCTAAACGTTATAAATTCTTCCTATGACGTAAGAAAAACTCTCCTGATTAAATATATTTTCTCTTACTATTTATTGTTAATAGAATTTAATTTTTGTATACATACAGATCTTCCCGCAATCTCAGAACAATCCGTTATTCTGAGTGAATCAAATTCTTGTGTGAAAGCTTGTTTTAATGTTACCGGAAGTCCCAAGTCATCTCTGAAAATTGCTTAACAAGCCAACAAACTCGTCAACAGTTCTGTTGAAATAGACCAAAAATGCATCAACTTCGTGTCTGAGAACGTCCAAGATGCCGAAAAAGTTACTGTCCCTCGCGGCACAAAATTGTTTTGGACAATCAAATGTTACCATTAGTGTTCCAAATTCAAAGTTAGCTGAATTTACACTAAAGACTTGATATGAACGAAGAAGCAATAATTGAAATATTTGTTTGCACTTCGCAGGAGCTCTAAATCTTTAAAACGTTAAATTAAATACTCCACCTGTTAGTATCTCAAATACGCTCGGTACTCTCACACCGTCAGAATCATCTCCTGTTTCTTCAAATTTGATTGGTGCAACGACACAAAGTAATGCAGAAGAAAAGAGCAATACAAATTCATCAGGCAACCATGTATGACTAAATCTTTGGGGTACTAATATTTTACAACCTTTCTCTTTTCAGGATTTCCAATTTGGGCGAATGCAATTATTTCTATTTTTAGTATTGCGGCGATCGTATTTTTTCTCTGTATTACTATATTTTATGTTATAAGTAAGTTGTGGTATTCTGCATGCACGCACGCTATATTTACGTGTTTTCATACATTGTTGGATTAGAGAACACATCACACAAAGCAGCAAGTCAACATTCAAAGTATTTACATATATTCTCCAAATAATTACTATATTAAAAATAGTATTTTAATTGACAGAATCAAAACCTATTGTTTGATGAACAGTATCTAAGGATATATAGATATCCAAAGAGACTTAAGTTAGTTGCCTAAAACATAAGTCTTTTCATCATCGCTCCATCAATCATGGCTCGTAACTCGTACAACAAGCGTACAACGTTTTCGTGGCGCAGTCCAACTTATAACCGCATCAAAGTTACCTGATTAACAGCCAGACGATAGGTTTTCTTTCGAGGAAACGATCAGGGATCCGTTGAGATTGGCGACACTCCATGATGCATTTGCATACAGGCATATGATAGATGTTGTTGACCATAGCGTTCGGCGTTCGTCATGACCTGGTTAAATTTGTGACTTCGTGCAAGTGTCTTACAGAGGCGTATAATGTGTTTATTGAAACCTTCATCTGCAGCAAAATTTAAGTCATGGTTTCGTCTAGATCAATCGGATTTTTGTACTTCATTCGATAGCAAATTTGATACTCCGCCAATACACAAGAAAGACCATTCGAGTTTGTACAGGAAACGTCTTGATAGCCCCTCAGTGGTGGTGGAGCGATCTCCAGCTGCAAACGTTTGCAAATAGTCAGTCATAAGATATAGACGGAACCGATCAATCATTTCCTTTATCCATAAAATTACGTCTCTATAATAAGATATATTTAAAAGATTTGTTTCTATATATGATTTCTTGTTTATGTTGGAATGCATATTTTATATAAAATAATTATTATTTTACTATTAAAATAGCACAATTGTCTAGTTGCAACACATTATTAATTAGTTACAATTTTACAATTAACTATTTGAAATATATAATTAACTAGTTACAATATATACTAACTAGAATTATGTTTATTGATGGAGCAGTGAAGTCATCGAATCCAACGAATGAGGAGTCTAGCCATGTCCACGAATACATCTACTATATAAAGCTCAAATTGTCTGTGTGCGTGTGTGTGTGTGTGTGTGTGTGTGTGTGTGTGTGTGTGTGTGTGTGTGTGTGTGTGTGTCTGTCTGTCTGTCTGTCTGTTCGCGTTTGGAGGCCACGTCTTTTGTGCGTTCGCAACCGAAATCGGTACGCACACTCAAAAAAATTATGCAGCGGGTTCCCTCTCCAGGGGTCGACCCCCGCGTAAAATTTCTCGACAACGCACACGCTACACATTCCTGTTCATTTGAACACACGCCCATGCCAGTCCTGTGTACAATGTATGCATCGTCGTCCTACGCAAAGCTTCGAGCGATCGAATATCTCTTGCCGACGAAACTTACTCTTCTAGCGCTTTCGTTTCTCTCCAAATTCTGATTGCATTTGCACCGTATCCAACCTACACGTTTTCTGCAGCAAGCGCTACACGGGGAGTGTGTCGATTTCTATCGAAACAAGCGCGAAGAACAAGATTCGAATTCATTCAGAATATCCGGGACCTCGCATCAAAGATGCACGTGACGTGTTCACAGACCTATCTCTACAATACAGTATCTTGCCCGTACGAAGGACGGGCCAGGTATACTAGTACCTAATGAAGATCAAGTAAGGCAATTGAGACTGGAGTCATCTTATGTTGAACCATCCGATTTTGCTATTTAAGAAAATCCAGCCTACGGAGCTGCAGTTTAATTCTTCAGTTGTCACAACAATATTGTTGCTACAGATGTTTGCACTTCAACTTCATTGGTTGACAAAACCCGCTTAACTTTTAAGAAACTAGTGTAGACCTGTTTCAGCTTAGGCTGTATCGGAAGTGAAGTATAAAATGATTCAATGCATTTATGTAAACACAGAAAAATTTACATGCAATGCAAATTAGGAACTTGCACTGTTGAAGTTTACGTATATTAAATCTAAAAGAAGATCTAAGTAGAAACAGAGAAATTATGTTAGAATAATTAAGTTATTAACAATATGCATGAAGCAGGGACATAACAATTCGCATATTTCTTAGAGATCAGACATTATTTATAAAAGAAATTAGCAAAAAACAAGAAAATGCAGTTACGTCAAAATTTAAATTAAATCTTTGTCAAATTTTGATTTCAAATTGTTAACTGGTAATGGACCAGTTAAGGTTGCAATGTTACACAGACGATTTAATAGCGAACGCATTTCACGCACTGGAAGAACATCTAATTGATATATAATGGTCTATACCTTGTTGCTACCGATTACAACAACAAACATGAAACCTTGTCTGATGCTCGCATGAATGATATTGATCATCTGTTTCTCAAATGAATTGTCGTATATAATTTCAATTGTTAAAATCATTTTGACTACAACTGCTAAATAATGGCGATCTACAAGTTTCAGCAACAAATAAATAAATCTAAACAACCGGTGTCTCTAATGCTAACAGAAGCCTTTAATGTTGAGTTTGATCAGAGATCACAGTGTCAGTCACGTGCACAATAAACATGCAATGCAATGTAACTTAGTCACATGATAAACTACGATTTTGTCACATTGACAAGTCATTAGGTCATGTTATAATCGTGTGTGTCAATTTTTCGTCATACCAAACGTACAGTAATCAGACAGTTGAGAGTACGAAGTCATTGCAAGCGCTAGGTATATGGAAAGTTCCAAGTCTAAATCACTCTACGAATGATGTGTCACATTAATGTACAGAATTCTTGCCTGCAAATACAATTGTATTAGAAACCAAATTCTTACGTAAAATGTCTCACATTCACAATAATGTTTTTAGTTACACCATCACACAAGAACGATTTTGAACTACGTGACACCTACAAAGATTAGGATCATTTCATTTATATTAATATTTACTAATTTAGCAAAATAACACTTACAACTTTGCTATTGCTGATCTAAATATACAAGTTTCGACTACAATGGTCATTGTCGCTTCTGTCTCTATTTTTCTGTGCCAACGGTCCTTTGTGTGACAAATATCGATAGCGTTAGAATTTGCAATCCCACAAAATACGGCATAATAGTAACCTAAAATCTAAAATTGGATTAAGGTAACAACATGCAGATACTGTCATATATACTGACACTACTGTAAGCCTGACAGATACAATATATTGGATATTAAACCATAAATGGCATTTACAAAAATTTAAGACAATGCAGCTACTATTATGTGCAAAATAGAATCAAAGATTTTAAATTTGATTTAAAATCGTTTGCTTGGTAATTAACTACAGATTACCTTGTCAATTAAACAGACACTTACTTAACGCATTTCTACGTGTAGTAACTTAAAATAAACCTTACCGTTGTAATTGTTTACCTTCTTAGTACCGACTACGACAAGCAATTGCCATTTATCTCTCAAAATGGTGTGATTGTTTATACGTATAAATTTCAATTTTTGAATTAGTTAAGTATTTTGTTGATATAATGTTTAGAGTTTTCTTGTTCCCCAGACTTTACATATACATATTGTTTACGTCAGTGATATGATGATTGCAATATCACATGCTGTGGTTTGGCCTGAACTGATAGCACAGTACGAATGTAATTAGCTATGGTATCGCCCAACTGCTTTGAGTCGATGAAAGAACATGGTACCTAGAAAAGATGCAAAATTACCGTAGAACTGACATCAATAAGAAAAAATGGCATTGATATACGGGATATTTGAAATGTGGTGTGCTTTGTAGATATCACGCCACGTTCGTGTGACTCGCGCAAAGAGACAAAGACCTACAGTCTGTGCTAATAAATGTGACTATTGGTGGCGAGATCGAAAATTTTTATCACACTTTTGTCGTGCCTTGCTTGAGTAAGAAGTTCTCTCTTTGTAAAGTATGGTGAATTGCAGTACTATGGTTATCAGCCATGTTGTAACTACATTATGTTCAGACTCAGCAATGTTCGACAAGCACTTGACCTTTCATCTCTTTGTCTTTCGGGTATCTGTTGTTGTCGCTGTTCTGGAGTCAGTCGCTAGTGAGCAAACAGTACTTTGTCGAACTGATAGCAAAGGTAAATCGTCATGCGCATGCTTGATCTGCATTTGTAAAATTTTGTAAGAGAGTGAGATTTCAGCGTGCATTAATTAGAAAGTTACTAACTTGTTACAACTTAACAGATATTGACCAGCTGCTTTCTGTATAGATGTCTTGCTGTACAAAAAAAATATTACGCTGTACAGTCTTATTGGATCAAATATCCAACTCTCAACACATAAATTTCAAATAAGCGAAAACCGTTATAGGTTTATATCGTCTCGAAATTATATTTGGACCGTCAACGCTTTTAAAATTAATATTACCTATCGGTGGGGAAATAACGTCAAACCGTCAAACGGACGAAAATATCGGACAATGTTCAAGCCGTTTTACAGAAGGCTCACAGTCAATGGTACTACAAAGGAATACGATGGTGTGCGCCTAAGATATACAGCTGTGCTACCTAATTCTACGAGATTTTATTCAGAAACAGCGACTTTACGTGTCGGTGGTAAGATAAATTATGACTAAGAGCAATTAATATTATAACTACATTGACTCTCACTGTTATGTATATTATCCTAACTTAGGAGAGACGTATCTCAAAAGGTTTCCAGAGCGCTCGTTAACCAATCTTTATGGCACCTGGCCGTCATGCATGCACGTTCTTGATACACATTTGCTACGGATACCATCATTTGATTGATTTATAGTCCCGGGAAATGCTCCGGTGAACCTAAAAATTCCATCTCAGTAACCGATTGAATAAGACCGTCTCAGTGCACGGTTTTATGTTTTACCATTTATTTTAGATGCATGTTTTCTAGACATGCAAGCTAAATTATATTGTAAGCTGTTTTCTTCAAAAATATTATAAATTTTTTTTGCTGTTTTTAATGTTAAATAGAAAGACCTCAATTTTATCTACATATCTATTAATATATTAATTAATAAATTACTAAAACTCTCATTTTCTTTGCTAATTTATAATAGAATAAATCATGGTTTAAATTTGGCATGCAAATTGTGCGAAAGTTTTGTTCAAATAATTTGATATTGAACTTCTGCTGCTCTTATGATACTACCATTTGGCTAGTAGTTGTAAATCCTTTCAACCGTACGAGATATGCCCCCAATTAAACATATATTTTACTAGTTAATGGTAATAGAGTTTAATTTTTGCGCATATACAGATCTTCCCACAATCTCAGAGCAATCGACCATTATTATGAGTAACTCAAAATCTCGTGTAAAAGCTTGTTTCAACGTTACCGGAAATCCAAAACCTTCTCTGAAAATTGATCAACAAGCCAACAAAATCGTCAACAGTTCCGTTGAATTAGAAGAAAACTGTGTCTACTTTGAGCTTCAAAACGTCAAAGAAGCAGAAAAAGTTACTGTGGCAGCAGAAAACTGTTTTGGACAGTCAAATGTTACAATTAGTGTTCCAAAATTTCAAAGTTAGTTGACTTTACACTAAACAATTGACATGAACGAAGAACGCATAATTAGAGTATTTGTTTGCACATCGCAGGCACTCCAAATCCTCAAAACATGAAATCTAATACTCCACCTATTAGTACTTACAATGCACTCGGTACTCTGAAACCGTCCGAATCATCTCCTGTTTCTTCATACATAATCGGTGCAACGACACAAAGCACTGCAGAAGAAGAGAGCAATACAAATTCATCAGGTAACCATGTATGACCAAATTTTTGGTGTACTAATATTTTTAAGCTATTTCTCTTCAGGATTTCCGATTTGGGCGTACGCAATTATTTCTATTTTTAGTATTGCGGCGGTCATATTTTTTCTCTGTCTTGTCATATTTTATGTTAGAAGTAAGTTGTGGTATTTTGCATGCACGCACGCTTTGTTTACATATTTTTGTACATTTTTGGATTAGAGAGCACCTCACACAAAGCAGCAAGTCAGCATTCAAAGTATTTAGAAATATTTTCCAAATAATTACTATATTAAAAATATTTTTAATTAATTATTTATAGAATCAGAAACTATTGTTTGATGAACTATATCTAAGGATATATAGATATCCAAAGAGAGTTGCCTAAAATATAAGACCCTTCATCATCGGTCGATCAATCATGGCTGATAACTCGTGCAACAAGCGTACAACGTTTTCGTAGCGCAGCCCAGCTTATAGCCGCATCAAAGTTACTTAATTAACAGCCAGACGATATGTTTTCTTTCGAGGAAATGATCATGGATTCGTTGAGATTGGCGACACTCCATGATGTATTTGCAGTACAGGCATACGATATAATTATGTTTTGACCATTGCGCGCGGCATTCGTCATAAACTGGTTAATTTTTGTGGCTTCGTGCAAGTTTCTTACAGATGCGTATGATTTGCTTATAGAAACTGTCACCTGCAGCAAAATTTAAGTCATGTTATCGTCTAGATCAATCGGATTTTTGTACTTCATTCGATAGCAAATTTGATACTCCTCCACTACACAACAAAGACAATTCGAGTTTGTCTAGGAAACGTCTTGATAGCCTCTCTGTGGTGGCGGAGCGATCTGCAGCTGCAAACGTTTGCAAAGAGTCAGTCATTAGATATAGACTTAACCGATCGATGTCATTTCCTTTATCCATAAAATTACGTCTCTATTATAAGGTGTATTATAAAGATCTGTTTCTATATATGATTTCTTGTTTATGTTCAAATGCATATTTTATACAAAATAATTATTATGTTACTATTGAAACAACACAATTGTGTAGTTGGAGTATATTATTAATTAGTAACAATATACAATTACCTACTTACAATATATAATTAACTAGTTACAATATATACTAACTAAAATTATGTTTAGTGATGGAGGAGTGAAGCCATCGAATCCAACGAATGAGGAGTCTAGCCATGTCTATGAATACATACCTAATGAAGATCAAGTAAGGCAAGTGAGACTGGAGTCATCTTATGTTGAACCATCCGATTTTGCTATTCAAGAAAATCCAGCCTACGGAGCTGCAGTTTAATTCTTCAATTGGCGCAACTATGTTGTTGCTATAGAGGTTTGCACTTCAACTTCGTTGGATGACAAAACCCGCTTAACCTTAAGGAACTAGTGCAGACCTGTTTCAGCTTAGGATGTATCGGAAGTGAAGTATAAAATGATTAAATGCATTTTTGCAAAAATAGAGAAAACTTTACATGCAATACAAATTAAGAGCTTGAAACCGATTGAAATTTACGTACATAAAATCGAAAAGACGGTTTAAACAGAAACACAGAAATAATGTCAAAATAATTAAATTATTAACAATAAGCATGAAGCAGAGACATAACACTTCGCATATTTCTCAAAGATCAGACCTTATTCATCAAACATTGCAAAGAAACGAGTATGAGGTTATGTTAAAATTCAAATTACATCTTTGTAAAATTTTAATTTTGAATAGTTAACTGGTAATCGACTAGTTAAGGCTGCAATGTTACACAGACGATTTAATAGCGAAAGCATTTCACGTAAGGACACTTAATTATATATACACTGGTCTATAAATTGTTGCTACCGGCCACAACAACAGTAGACCTGAACCTTGTCTGATGTTCACATGATTGATAGAAATCATCCGTTTGTCAAATAAAATATCGTATATAATTTTAAATGTTAAAATTGATTTGACTAGGACTGCTAAAATAATAGCAATCTATAACTTTTAACAACAAATATATACATCTAAGCAGCCGATGTTTCTACTGCTTTACAGAAGCATTGATATTGAGTCTGAGCCGACGTCACAGTGTCAGTCACGTGTACAATAAACATACAATGCAATTTAACTTAATCACATTATGAACTACGATTTTGTCACTTTGACAAGGCATTAGTCAATTTTTCAACGTACCAAACGTACAGCAATCAGAAAGTTGAGTGTACGAAGTCAAAGCAAACGCTAATTGTATAGAAAGTTACAAATCTAAATCACTCTGCGAACGATATTTTACATTATTATTATGTACAGAATGCTTGCCTGGAAATAATTGCGAATGGCAGTTGACGCCATATTTAGGAAAGGCATTCGACGGGGACTTGGTCTTCGATGGAGAGACTCACTGTATCAGCGCCTAGGTAATTGAATGTTCAATGCGTCAGTAAAGATTCGAACAGTACAAGCTTTATCGTTGAAACGGTCACTAGACTCTAGAATTGGCCTAGATAGAGGACTATCGTGGAAAGTCTATAGAGATAAGTTGTCTTTTGTAGATGTGCATACTAATTTTTTGCCATCTCGCTGAAGGAATTACGTTCTCTGTTATATACTTAGCTGTCTGTTTGTTTTTGATGTGTCTATGTGTATGTGTGTGGGTTTATACGTATATTTCTCTCATTTGTGAGAGAATGTACCTGTTGGTACAATGTGAAATATATTATTATAAAACCGTATCAGAAAGCAAATTCTTACGTAAAATGTCTCACATCGACAATAATGTTTTTAGTTACACCATCACACAAGAACGAGTTTGAACTACGTAACACCTCCAAAGATTAGATCATTTCATTTATATTAATATTCACAAATTTAGCAAAATACCACTTATAACGGTCAGTGGGTCTTTCGGGTCAGTGGGTCTTTCGGCCATTTCAAATTTAAAATTTTCAAATTTTTAAATTTTAAATTTTCAAATTTTAATTTTTTAATTTTTTAATTTCTAATTTCTATTTTTTTTACATAACTTTTTTATTTTTTTAAAATTTGCATTACATTTTCAAATTTTAATTTTTAAAAAATCAAAAATTTCAAATTTTATTATTTCAAATTTGTAAATTTTTAGGTCCAGTATATTAGAAATTGCTTTGCCTACGAGAAAGCGGACGTAGTTGTCTAGATGAACTGATGGTCGGATTTGAACTAACAGAAATTGAACGCTCATCCGTTCTTTCAAATAATTTGAGTACATCAGAAAAAGAAAATTGAAAGAGCGAGTAGCAGTGTACGCGGTAGGGAGTCCATTGGACGGCGTAGGGGTGCATTCCAACGCGTGCTGATACATTGATTCAATTAAACTAGGCGCGGTTTCTGCTAATCGCATCAGCACGTTTTCTGTACCGTGTTTCTGCACCTGTACGTACGGCGCTTCAGACAGTTACTAATTTTTAGTAACTCGAAGTGCATGGTCGCGTCATTACTGTAGATGTAGGAGTACGATTGGCCCAACTGCAAGTTGCACTTCATGTCTAGATTTTGTACATCACATAGAACACTACCCGATAGCGCAGATAGAACGTCTACAACCTCATGCTGTGTTTCTCCTGTGCCGTGAGAACAGAACCCACAATGACTACAAGTGAGAATTACGAGACCAAATAATAAAGGTGGACACGCAAGCAGTGCTCATGGCAGGAGGGCATAGGGAACGTACGTGTACACTCCTGCTGACAGGCCCCTCCCCTCGACGGTACCGCGTCCAACTACTACATTTACGTATGTCGTACTGTACCGGCAGAATAACCGCCAATTCAATACCAACTAACTTTACACAAGCAACGTACTGCATGATCGCGCGAATTACGTTTGTACTGTATCGTAACCTTTCTACAGAGTCTCTAATTAGCTAAGAATGCAACAACACGCAGCTAGAGATCCTCTAGTATCGGTATCGACATCTGTTAGGGGTTTCGTTGAAGGACGCCCCCACACTACACATAGAACGCACGCACACACAATAAACAACGGATCCGAGTCAAAGACATCGTTTACCACTCGGTAGGGGTTGATCGGTAGAGCGTGCGTTGAAAGAATGCTGTCACATGTTCGGCAAGATCGCTAGCGTTACGAGGTCGTGGAGGGCACAATCACGTTGGTGGTCGATGGTGCTTTGGAAATACTCCTGGATCATGAGAGCTGGCAGCGCCGACTAACTAAATTTCCGGACAGCGAACAACTTGGGGATTCCCCAACTAATTAACTGTAACCTATACCGCCGTGCAGCACGTACAGTATAGGCACATCGTATCGAATTGAGTCACGGGCTAAATTATGGTATTACATCATATTGGCGTATTGTATATGATATTGTAGATGCTATTAGAAGGTAGTTGTAAGGTGATAATAGTAGCGCCAAGAGTCATGTAGTTGCTGCCAACGGCCGTTGACTGTTTCTGAGTAAAAGTTATCAAAACTAAATCTCAACGTAAAGGCTTGTAATCTCACTTGGCGAACATGGTCGCATCTGATGCGGTCCGTACTGAATTCAGAAAGTCTATTTAGAACTCCTCCCTCTCCTTCAAATGATCGAACAGCATCATCTACAGTTGGGATGTCTTGTGCTTGAAGTCTGACAGCCATGGACATCTGAATTCTGTCTCTGGCTCTACCGATCAACCCCTACCGAGTGCTAAACGATGTCTTTGACTCGGATCCGTTGTTTATTGTGTGTGCGTGCGTTCTATGTGTAGTGTGGCGGCGTCCTTCAACGAAACCCCTAACAGATGTCGATACCGATACTAGAGGATCTCTAGCTGCGTGTTGTTGCATTCTTAGCTAATTAGAGACTTTGTAGAAAGGGTACGATACAGTACAAACGTAATTCACGCGATCATGCAGTACGTTGCTTGAGTAAAGTTAGTTGGTATTGAATTGGCGGTTATTCTGCCGGTACACTACGACATACGTAAATGTAGTAGTTGGACGCGGTACCGTCGAGGGGACGGGCGTGTCAGCAGGAGTGTACACGTACACGTTCCCTATGCCCTCCTGCCATGAGCACTGCTTGCGTGTCCACCTTTACTATTTGGTCTCGTAATTCACTTGTAGTCAGTGTGGGTTCTGTTCTCACGGCACAGGAGAAACACAGCATGAGGTTGTAGACGTTCTATCTGCGCTATCGGGTAGTGTTCTAGGTGATGTACAAAATCTAGACATGAAGTGCAACTTCCAGTTGGGCCAATCGTACTCCTATATCTACAGTAAGGACGCGACCATGCACTTCGAGTTACTAAAAATTAGTAACTGTCTGAAGCGCCGTACGTACAGGTGCAGAAACACGGTACAGAAAACGTGCTGATGCGATTAGCAGAAACCGCGCCTAGTTTAATTGAATCAATGTATCAGCACGCGTTGGAATGCACCCCTACGCCGTCCAATGGACTCCCTACCGCGTACACTGCTACTCGCTCTTTCAATTTTCTTTTTCTGATGTACTCAAATTATTTGAAAGAACGGATGAGCGTTCAATTTCTGTTAGTTCAAATCCGACCATCAGTTCATCTAGACAACTACGTCCGCTTTCTCGTCGGCAAAGCAATTTCTAATATACAGAACCTAAAAATTTACAAATTTGAAATAATGAAATTTAAAATTTTGATTTTTCCAAAATTAAAATTTGAAAATGTAATGCAAATTTTAAAAAAAAAGTTATGTAAAAAAATTAGAAATTAGAAATTAAAAAATTAAAAAATTAAAATTTGAAAATTTAAAATTTGAAAATTTGAAAATTTGAAATTTGAAATGGCCGAAAGACCCACTGACCCTTTCGGCCATTTCAAATTTTAAATTTTAAATTTTTAAATTTTAAATTTTCGAAATTCAATTTTTCAATTTTTTTGTTTTGAAATTTTAAATTTTAATTTAACGTTACCATTTTTTTAAAATTTGCATTGAATTTTCAAATTTTAATTTTTTGAAAAATCAAAATTTAAAATTTGATTATCTCAAATTTGTAAATTTTTAAGTGCAGTATATTAGAAATTGCTTTGCCGACGAGAAAGCGGATGTAGTTGTATATATGAACTGATGGCCGGATTTGAACTAACGAAAATTGAACGCTCATCCGTTCTTTCAAATAATTTGAGTACATCAGAAAAAGAAAATTGAAAGAACGAGTAGCAGTGTACGCGGTAGGGAGTCCATTGGACGGCGTACTGGTGCATTCCAACGCGTGCTGATGCGCTGATTCAATTAAACTAGGCGCGGTTTCTGCTAACCACATCAGCACGTTTCCTGTACCGTTTCTCTGCACCTGTACCTACGCCGCTTCAGACAGTTACTAATTTTTAGTAACTCGAAGTGCATGGTCGCGTCGTTACTGTAGATGTAGGAGTACGATTGGCCCAACTGCAAGTTGCACTTCATGTCTAGATTTTGTACATCACATAGAACACTACCCGATAGCGCAGGTAGAACGTCTACAACCTCATGCTGTGTCTCTCCTGTGCCGTGAGAACAGAACCCACACTGACTACAAGTGAATTACGAGACCAAATAATAAAGGTGGAGACGCAAGCAGTGCTCATGGCAGGAGGGGATAGGGAACGTACGTGTACACCGTCCTGCTGACACGCCCGTCCCCTCGACGGTACCGCGTCCAACTACTACATTTACGTATGCCGTACTGTACCGGCAGACTAGTCGCCAATTCAATACCAACTAACTTTACACAAGCAACGTACTGCATGATCGCGTGAATAACGTTTGTAACCTTTCTACAGAGTCTCTACCTAGCTAAGAATGCAACAACACGCAACTAGAGATCCTCTAGTATCAGTATCAACATGAATTAGGAGTTTCCTCCTGTATCGCTGAAGGACACCCCACACTAGACATCGAGTACACGCACACACGCACACACAATAAACCGAGTTTTGTGTCCAGGATATTGAGCCTAGTAAGGCACAAGATTTATTTGCGGATGAGCTAGTTGCTGCCTCCTTCCATGTTATCCAGGAGCAACTTGTCTTAGAATGCGTCCAATGCGTTTGTCACCAACTCTAAGTCCTCCTGCTTGAAGATACCCTTTCATCATCTTTCTTCCGTGCGCTGGACCAACCTACGTAGAGACAGGGGCGTAGCGTCCAGTCCGACCGGTCCGGCCATGGCCGGACCGGTTTTTGAAATATGCACTTTCGCCAGACGCTCAATGGCATCAACTTCCGTTTTAAGGGTATAGCCGATTAAATAAGTAATATATTTCTGCTCATGCAGTACTTTGTGCGTCGGCCTTGCGTTCTCCAGACGTCAGTTGAAGGTACTGTACAGGCTCGGAGACATGGCTGTCATTATAGTTCTCGTTAATTAAAGTTGTCCCGCCCATCTACTAGCGTGCGCTACATTGCCCAGCCCACTAGCGCGCGCTAGGCCGGACCGGTTTTCATTTACTTCCTACGCCCCTGAGAGACGTGTAACAACGGCAAAAGTCTCCATCTGTTTAAACGGGTTTAGTAAAAAGAACATATTACTTCTCTAACAGCTGCCTGGACTACCAGCCTCATGTCAAAGTAAGATAATGCAGAACGATAATGAATGTTTTGCTCATGACAAAATCGTCTAGCGGATCGTTCAAAAAAACCTTTGACTCCAGGATGTCTTCTTCGAAGTATCTAACTTATGTTCGAGTGCGATAGCCCAGCCTTCACCATTTCTTGAATTTCTCTCTCGTCCATCCGTGACTCAATTTGATACGATGTGCCTATACTGTACGTGCTGCTAATTAGTTGGGCAATCCCCAAGTTTGTCGCGTGCGTGAAAGAATGCTGTCACATGTTCGGCAAGATCGCTAGCATCACGAGGTTGTCGAGGGCACAATTACGTTGGTGGTCGATGGTGCTTTGGAAATTCTCCTGGATCGTGAGAGCTGACAGCGCTGACTAACTAAATTTTAATAGCTACGTAGGCAGATACGCGAGTTTCCGGACAGCCATGCAGACTCTAAGGATCAACCCCTACCGAGTGCTAAACGATGTCTTTGACTCGGATCCGTTGTTTATTGTGTGTGCGTGTGATCTATGTGTAGTGGGGCGTCCTTCAACGAAACAGAAGGAAACCCCTATTTGATGTTGATACTGATACTACAGGATCTCTACGCGATCATGCAGTACGTTGCTTGTGTAAAGTTAGTTGGTATTGAATTGGCGACTAGTCTGCCGGTACAGTACGGCATACGTAACTGTAGTAGTTGGACGCGGTACCGTCGAGGGGACGGGCGTGTCAGCAGGACGGTGTACACGTACGTTCCCTATCCCCTCCTGCCATGAGCACTGCGTGCGTCTCCACCTTTATTATTTGGTCTCGTAATTCACTTGTAGTCAGTGTGGGTTCTGTTCTCACGGCACAGGAGAGACACAGCATGAGGTTGTAGACGTTCTACCTGCGCTATCGGGTAGTGTTCCATGTGATGTACAAAATCTAGACATGAAGTGCAACTTGCAGTTGGGCCAATCGTACTCCTACATCTACAGTAACGACGCGACCATGCACTTCGAGTTACTAAAAATTAGTAACTGTCTGAAGCGGCGTAGGTACAGGTGCAGAGAAACGGTACAGGAAACGTGCTGATGTGGTTAGCAGAAACCGCGCCTAGTTTAATGGAATCAGCGCATCAGCACGCGTTGGAATGCACCAGTACGCCGTCCAATGGACTCCCTACCGCGTACACTGCTACTCGTTCTTTCAATTTTCTTTTTCTGATGTGTGCTCAAATTATTTGAGAGAACGGATGAGCGTTCAATTTCTGTTAGTTCAAATCCGGCCATCAGTTCATATATACACTACGTTCGTTTTCTCGTCAGCAAAGCAATTTCTAATATACTGCACCTAAAAATTTACAAATTTGAAATAATCAAATTTTAAACTTTGATTTTTCAAAAAATTAAAATTTGAAAATTCAATGCAAATTTTAAAAATTGGTAACGTTAAATTAAAATTTTTAAATTTCACACAAAAAAACTGAAGAATTGAATTTTAAAACTTTAAAATTTAAAAATTTTAAATTTTTGTAATTTGAAATGGCCGGAAGACCCACTGACCTATAACTTTGCTATTATTGATTTAAATGTAAAAGTTTGGACTACAGCGCTCATTGTTGATTCCATCTGTATTTTGCTGTGCCAACTGTCCTTTTGTCTGACAAATATCGACAATGCTAGAATTTGCAATCCCGCAGAACATGCCATACTGGTGACCTAAAATCTAAAATTAGATTAAGACAACAACATGCAGATAATGTCATACATAACTAACACGATTGTAAGCGTGACAGATACGATATATTGGATAATAAATCATAAATGGCGTCAACAAAAATTTAAGAAAATACAGCTACTAGTATGTAGAAATTAAATCAAAATTTATAAATTTTATTTAAAATCATTTGCTTGGTAACTAACTATAGATTACCTTGTTGATTAAACAAACACTTACCTAACGCATTTCTACGCGTGGTAAACAAAAATACACCTAACTTCTCAACTGTTTACCATCTTAGTACCGACCACGACAAGTAGTTGCCCTTTATTCTTCGGCATAGTGTGATTTTTTGTACATATAAATTTTAATTTTTGAATTAGTTAAGTATTTCGTAAATAAAAGGTTGGTGTTGTCTTCCTCTCCAGACTCTATATATACGTCTTGCTTAAATCAATGATCTGATGATTGCAATATTACATGATATAATTTGACCAGAACTGCTAGAACAGCATGTACGTAACTAGCTAGGGTACCGCCCAACTGCATTGAGTCGATAAAAAAGACATGGTATCTAGAGTTTACTGTATACAAGCGGTAGCGCAGCAAAGCATAGCCTAGCCGGTACCTATTTTCTCGACCAGAGACAAACTAATGTTACCTTAATGAACTACCGTAGAAACAATATCAATAGCTAAAATATTGTCATGACGTACGGGATATTTGAAAGGCGGTGTGCTTTACAGATATCACGCCGCGTTCGTGTCACTCGCGCCAGGACACAAAGACCTACAGTATGTTCTGATAAATGTGACTATTGGTAGCGAGATTGAAAAACCTTGTCACAATTTTGTTGTGCCTTGCTAGAGTAAGAAGTTCTCTCTTTGTAAAGTATGGAGAATTGCAGTACTATGGTTATCAGCCATGTTGTGTCTACATTATGTTCAGACTCAGCAATGTTTCACAAGGTTTTGACCTTTCATCTATTTGTCTTTCGGATATCTATTGTTGTCCCTATTTTGGAGTCAGTCGCTAGTGAGCAAACAGTACTTTGTCAAACAGATAGAAAAGGTAAATCGTCAGGCGCATGCTTGGCCTGCATTTGCAAATTTTTTTAAGAGAGTGAGACTGCAGAGTGCATTAATAACAAAAGTTACTAAATTGTTACAACTTAACTGATATTGATCACTGGTTTCTGTATAGATGTCCTGCTGTACGAAAAAATATTACGCTTTACAGTATTGTTGGATCAAATATCGTATTCGTACCGCAAGATTTCCAATAAACGGAAATTCAAACAATTTTGTACTCTCTGAAAACTACAGTTAGAACATCAACGCCTTTGCAAATAATTTTACCTATCAGTCGCAAAAACCAGTATAAACGTCAAACGGAAAAGAATATCGGACAATCTTCAAGGCGGTTTACAAAAAAAACTCAAAGTAAATGGTATTACAAAGAAATACGATGGTGTGCGCCTAAGATATACAGTTGTGCTACCTAATTCTAAGAGATTTCTTTCAAAAACGGCGACTTTTCGTGTCGATGATAATCTAAGTTATGACTAAAAGCAATAAATAATTAATAAATAATTAATTTATACATTGAAATACCTTAATGTTTAATATGGTATAAGTGTATTATCTCTCACTATTATGAATATTATCCTAAGTTATCAGAGACATATCTCAAAAAGGTTTCCAGAGTGTACGAAAACCGATTTTTTGGGCACCCGTACAAAGTACTGCAGAAGAAAAGAGCAATACAACTTAATCAGGTAACTATGTATGACTAATATTTGGTGTTCTAGTATTTTTAATCCCTTTTCTTTTCAGGATTTCCAATTTGGGCATATGCAATTATTTCTATATTTAGTATTGCGGTCTATCATGTTTTTCTCTGTATTATCATATTTTATGTTAGAAGTAAGTTGTGGTATTCTGCATGCATTCACGCTATATTTACTTGTTGTCATACATTGTTGGATTAGAGAACACATTACACAAAGCAGTAAATCAACATTCAAAGTATCTAACATATATATATATATATATATATATATATATATATATATATAATAATAATTACTATATTAAAAATAGTGTTTTAATTAATTTATTGATAGAATCAGAAGTTATTGTTTGCTGAACAACACTTAAGGATATATAGATATTCAAAAAGAGTTGCCTAAAAACATAAGCCTTTCATCATCGCTCGAACAATCATGGCTGCTAACTCGTACAACAAGCGTAAACCGTTTAAATAACGCAGCCCAACTTATAGACGCATCAAAGTTAGTTGATTAACAGCCAGTCGATATGTTTTCTTTCGAGGAAATGATCATGGATCCATTGAGATTGGCGGCATTAAACGATGCATTTGCGGTACAGGCGTACGATGTGTGTTGTTGACCATTGCGTGCAGCGTTTGTCATAACCTGGTTAATTTTTGTGGCTTCGAGAAAGTTTCTTATATAGTGTTCATGCAAACCGTCACCTGCAGCCAAATTGATGTCACGATTTCGTTTAGATCAATCGGATTTTTGGACTTCTTTCGACAGTAAATTTAATACTCAGACACCACCCCAAAGACCATTCGAGTTTGTATAGCTACGAAACGTCTTGATAGCTTCTCAATGATGGTGAACACATCACACAAAGCAGCAAGTCAACATTCGAAGTATTTACACATATTTGCCAAATAATTACCATATTAAAAATAGCGTTTTAGTTGACTATTGACAAAATCAAAACCTATTGCTTGATGAACAGTATCTAAGGATATATAGATATCCAAAGAGAGTTAATTAGTTGCCTAAAACGTAAGTCTTTTCATCATCGCTCGATCAATCCTTGCTCGTAACTCGTACAACAAGCGTACAACGATTTCATGGCGCAGCCCAACTTATAGCCGCATCAAAGTTACCTGATTAACAGCCAGACGATAGGTTTTCTTTCGAGGAAACGATCAGGGATCCGTTGAGATTGGCGACACTCCATGATGCATTTGCATTACAGGCATATGATAGATGTTGTTGACCATAGCGTTCGGCGTTCGTCATGACCTGGTTATATTTGTGGCTTCGTGCAAGTCTCTTACAGAGGCGTATAATGTGCTTATTGAAACCTTCATCTGCAGCAAAATTTAAGTCATGGTTTCGTCTAGATCAATCGGATTTTTGTACTTCATTCGATAGCAAATTTGATACTCCGCCACTACACAACGAAGTCCATTGGAGTTTGTATAGGAAACGTCTTGATAGCCTCTCAGTGGTGGTGAAGCAATCTCCAACTGCAAACGTTTGCAAAGAGTCAGTCAAAAGATATAGACTTAACTGATCGATGTCATTTTCTTTGTCCATCAAATTACGTATCTATAATTAGGTGTATTTCAAAGATCTGTTTCTATATATGATTTCTTGTTTATGTTAAAATGCTTATTTTATATAAAATAATTATTATGTTACTACTACAATAGCACAATTGTCTATTTGCAAAATATTATTAATTAGTTACAATTGACAATTAACTAGTTACAATATATAATTAACTAGTTACAATATATACTAAGTAGAATTGTGTTTATTGATGGAGCAGTGAAGTCATCGAATCCAACGAATGAGGAGACTAGCCATGTCTATAAATACATACCTAATGAAGATCAAGTAAGGCAAGTGAGACTGGAGTCATCTTATGTTAAACCATCCGATTTTGCTATTCAAGAAAATCCAGCCTACGGAGCTGCAGCTTAATTCTTCAGTTGTCACAACAATGTTGTTGCTAGAGATGTTTGCACTTTAACTTCATTGGCTGACAAAACCCGCTTAACTTTAAAGAAACTAGTGTAGACCTGTTCCAGCTGAGGCTGTATCGAAAGTGAAGTATAAAATGATTAAATGCATTTTTGTAAAAACCGAAAAATTTACGTGTAATGTACATTAGGAACTTGCACCGTTGATATTTACGTGTATTAAATCTAAAAGACGATCTAAGTAGAAACATAGAAATAATGCCAGAATAATAAAGTTATTAACAATAAGCATTTAGCAGAGACATAACAATTCGCACATTTCTTAGAGATCAGACATTACTTATAAAACAAATTAGCAAGAAACAAAGAAAATGCAGTTACGTCAAAATTCACATTAAATCTTTGTCAAATTTTGATTTTAAATAGTTAACTGGTAATAGACCAGTTAAGATTGCAATGTTACACAGACGATTTAATAGCGAACTCATTTCACGCACTGGAGGAAACCTAATTGATATATAATGGTCTATACATTGTTGCTACCGACCACAACAACAAACGTGAAACCTTGTCTGATGTTCGCATGAATGATATATTGATCATCTGTTTGTCAAATGAATTGTCGTATATAATTTCAAATGTTAGGATTATTTTGACTACAACTGCTAAAATAATAGCAATCTACAAGTTTCAGCAACAAATATATAAATCTAAACAACCGATGTCTAATGCTAACAGAACCCTTTAATGTTGAGTTTTATCACAGATCACAGTGTCAGTCACATGCACAATAAGCATACGATGCAATGTAACTTAGTCACATGATGAACTACGATTTCGTCACATTGACAAGTCATTAGGTCATGTTATAATCGTGTGTGTCAATTGTTCGTCATACCAAACGTACAGTACTCAGACAGTTGAGTGTACGAAGTCATTGCAAGCGCTAGGTATATGGAAAGTTTCAAGTCTAAATCACTCTACGAATGATGCGTCAAATTAATGTACAGAATTCTTGCATGGAAATACCATCGCATTAGAAACCAAATTCTTACGTAAAATGTCTCACATCGACAATAATTTTTTAGTTACATTATCACACAAGAACGAGTTTGAACTACGTGACATTTACAAAGATTAGGATCATTTCATTTATATTAATATTTACTAATTTAGCAAAATACCACTTATAACTTGCTATTGTTCAGCTAAATATAAAAGTTTCGACTACAATGGTCATTGTCGCTTCTGTCTTTATTTTGCTGTGCCAACTGTCCTTTTGTGTGACAAATATCGATAGCGTTAGAATTTGTAATCCCTCAGAATAAGGCATAATAGTGACCTAAAATCTAAAATTGGATTAAGACAACAACATGCAGATACTGACATACATAACTAAAACGATTGTAAGCGTGACAGATACAATACATTGGATATAAAATTATAAATGGCATTTACAAAAATTTAAGACAATGCAGCTACTAGTATGTGAAAATAGAATCAAAGATTTTAAATTTGATTTAAAATCGTTTGCTTTGTAATTAACTATAGATTACCTTGTCTATTTAACATACACCTACCAAACGCATTTCTACGCTTATTAACTTAAAATACACCTAACCGTTGTAATAGTTTACCTTCTTAGTACCGACTACGACAATCAGTTGCCATTTATCCCTCGGAATGGTGTGATTGTTTATACATATAAATTTCAATTTTTGATTTAGTTAAGTATTTTTTTGATATAATGTTTAGAGTTGTCTTGCTCCCCAGACTTTAGATATACATAATGTTTACGTCAATGATATGATGATTACAATATCACATACAATGGTTTGACCTGAACTGATAGCCCAGTACGTAGGTAACTAGCTATGGTATTGCCCAACTGCATTGAGTCGATAAAAGAACATAGTACCTAGAAAAGATGCAAAATTACCGTAGAACTGATATCAATAGAAATATTGACATGTACGTACGGGATATTTGAAAGGTGGTATGCTTTGTAGATATCACGCCACGTTCGTGTGACTTGCTCAAAGAGACAAAGACCTACAATCTGTGCTGATACATGTGACTATTGGCGGCGAGATCGAAAAATTTTATCACAATTTTGTTGTGCCTTGCTTGAGTAAGAAGTTCTCTCTTTGTAAAGTATGGTGAATTGCCGTCTCAGTGCACGGCTTCATGTTTTACCATTCATTTTAGATGCTTTTTTCTAGACATGCAAGCTAAATTATATTGTAAGCTGTTTTCTTCAAAAATATTATAAATTTTTTCTGCTGTTTTTAATGTTAAATAGAAAGACCTCAATTTTATCTAAATGTCTATTAATATACTACTTAATAAATTACTAAAACTCTAATTTTCTTTGCTAATTCATAATAGAATAAATCATGGTCTAAATTTGGCATGCAAATTGTGCGAAAGCTTTGTGCAAATAATTTGATATTGAACTTCTGTTGCTCTTATTATACTACCATTTGGCTAGT
Organism: Corticium candelabrum; assembly: GCF_963422355.1. NCBI lineage: Eukaryota > Metazoa > Porifera > Homoscleromorpha > Homosclerophorida > Plakinidae > Corticium > Corticium candelabrum. The sequence continues at coordinate 4,827,264 of NC_085087.1, read as the reverse complement.
CGCTGTAAATCCTTTCAACCGTACGAGATATGCCTCTGATTAAACATATTTTTTACTAGTTAATGGTAATCGAATTCAATTTTTGCGCATATACAGATTTTCCCACAATCTCAGAGCAATCGACAATTATTATAAGTAACTCAAAATCTCATGTAAAAGCTTGTTTCAACGTTACCGGAAATCCAAAGCCTTTTCTGAAAATTGATCAACAAGCCAACCAAATCGTCAACAGTTCTGTTCAAATAGAAGACAACTGTGTCTACTTCGTGCTTCAAAACGTCAAAGATGCAGAAAAAGTTACTGTGGCAGCAGAAAACTGTTTTGGACAATCAAATGTTACAATTAGTGTTCCAAAATTTCAAAGTTAGTTGACTTTACACTAAACAATTGACATGAACGAAGAACGCATAATTAGAGTATTTGTTTGCACATAGCAGGCACTCCAAATCCTCAAAACGTGAAATCTAATACTCCACATATTAGTACTTACAATGCACTCGGTACCCTCAAACCGTCCGAATCATCTCCTGTTTCTTCATACTTAATCGGTGCAACGACACAAAGTACTGCAGAAGAAGAGCGCAATACAAATTCATCAGGTAACCATGTATGACCAAATTTTGGTGTACTAATATTTTTAAGCATTTTCTCTTCAGGATTTCCAATTTGGGCGTATGCAATTATTTCTATTTTTAGTATTGCGGCGGTCATATTTTTTCTCTGTCTTGTCATATTTTATGTTAGAAGTAAGTTGTGGTATTTTGCATGCACGCACGCTTTGTTTACATATTTTTGTACATTTTTGGATTAGAGAGCACCTCACACAAAGCAGCAAGTCAGCATTCAAAGTATTTAGAATATTTTCCAAATAATTACTATATTAAAAATATTTTTTAATTAATTATTTATAGAATCAGAAACTATTGTTTGATGAACAATATCTAAGGATATATAGATATCCAAAGAGAGTTGCCTAAAATATAAGACCCTTCATCATCGGTCGATCAATTATGGCTGATAACTCGTACAATAAGCGTACAACGTTTTCGTAGCGCAGCCCAGCTTATAGCCGCATCAAAGTTACTTAATTAACAGCCAAACGATATGTTTTCTTTCGAGAAAATGATCATGGATTCGTTGAGATTAGCGACACTCCATGATACATTTGCAGTACAGGCATACGATATGATTATGTTTTGACCATTGCGCGCGGCATTCGTCATAAACTGGGTAATTTTTGTGGCTTCGTGCAAGTTTCTTGCAGATGCGTATGATGTGCTTATAGAAACTGTCACCTGCAGCAAAATTTAAGTCATGGTATAGTCTGGATCAATCGAATTTTTGTACTTCATTCGATAGCAAATTTGATACTCCGCCACTACACAACAAAGACAATTCGAGTTTGTGTAGGAAACGTCTTGATAGCCTCTCTGTGGTGGCGGAGCGATCTGCAGCTGCAAACGTTAGCAAAGAGTCAGTCATTAGATATAGACTTAACTGATCGATGTCATTTCCTTTATCCATAAAATTACGTCTCTATAATAAGGTGTATTACAAAGATCTGTTTCTATATATGATTTCTTGTTTATGTTCAAATGCATATTTTATATAAAATAGTTATTATGTTACTATTGAAACAACACAATTGTGTAGTTGCAGTATATTATTAATTAGTAACAATATACAATTACCTACTTACAATAAATAATTAACTAGTTACAATATATACTAACTAAAATTATGTTTAGTGATGGAGGAGTGAAGTCATCGAATCCAACGAATGAGGAGTCTAGCCATGTCTATGAATACATACCTAATGAAGATCAAGTAAGGCAAGTGAGACTGGAGTCATCTTATGTTGAACCATCCGATTTTGCTATTCAAGAAAATCCAGCCTACGGAGCTGCAGTTTAATTCTTCAATTGGCGCAACTATGTTGTTGCTATAGAGGATTGCACTTCAACTTCGTTGGATGACAAAACCCGCTTAACCTTAAGGAACTAGTGCAGATCTGTTTCAGCCTAGGCTGTATTGGAAGTGAAGTATAAAATGATTAAATGCATTTTTGCAAAAAATAGAAAAAATTTACATGTAATACAAATTAGGAGCTTGCACCGATTGAAATTTACGTACATAAAATCGAAAAGACGGTTTAAACGGAAACATACAAATAATGTCAGAATAATTAAGTTAATAACAATAAGCATGAAGCAGAGACATAACACTTCGCATATTTCTCAAAGATCAGACCTTATTCATCAAACATTGCAAAGAAACGAGTATGTAGTTATGTTAAAATTCAAATTACATCTTTGTAAAATTTTAATTTTAAATAGTTAACTGGTAATCGACTAGTTAAGATTGCAATGTTACACAGACGATTTAATAACGAAAGCATTTCACGTAAGGACACTTAATTATATATACACTGGTCTATAAATTGTTGCTACCGGCCACAACAACAGTAGACCTGAACCTTGACTGATGTTCACATGATTGATAGAAATCATCCGTTTGTCAATTAAATATCGTATATAATTTTAAATGTTAAAATTGTTTTGACTAGGACTGCTAAAATAATAGCAATCTATAACTTTTAACAACAAATATATACATCTAAGCAACCGATGTTTCTACTGCTTTACAGAACCATTGATATTGAGTCTGAGCCGACGTCACAGTGTCAGTCACGTGTACAATAAACATACAATGCAATTTAACTTAATCACATTATGAACTACGATTTTGTCACTTTGACAAGGCATTAGTCAATTTTTCTTCATACCAAACGTACAACAGTCAGAAAGTTGAGTGTACGAAGTCAAGCAAACGCTAATTGTATAGAAAGTTACAAATCTAAATCACTCTGCGAACGATATTTCACATTATTATTATGTACAGAATGCTTGCCTGGAAATAATTGCGAATGGCAGTTGACGCCATATTTAGGAAAGGTATTCGACGGGGACTTGGTCTTCGATGGAGAGACTCACTGTATCAGCGCCTAGGTAATTGAATGTTCAATGCGTCAGTGAAGATTCGAACAGTGCAAGCTTTATCGTTGAAACGGTTACTAGACTCTAGAAATGGCCTAGCTAGAGGACTATCGTGGAAAGTCTATAGAGATACGTTGCCTTTTGTAGATGTGCATACTAATTTTTTTGCCATCTCGCTGAAGGAATTACGTTCTCTGTTATATACTTAGCTGTCTGTTTGTTTTGAGGTGTCTATGTGAATGTGTGTGGGTTTGTACGTATATTTCTCTCATTTGTGAGAGGCTGTACCTGTTGGTACGATGTGAAATATATTATTATAAAACCGTATCAGAAAGCAAATTCTTACGTGAAATGTCTCACATCGACAATAATGATTTTAGTTACATTATCACACAAGAACGAGTTTGAACTACGTAACACCTCCAAAGATTGAATCATTTCATTTATATTAATATTCACAATTTTAGCAAAATACCACTTATAACTTTGCTATTATTGATCTAAATGTAAAAGTTTGAACTACAGCGCTCATTGTTGATTCCATCTGTATTTTTTGTGGCAACTGTCCTTTTGTCTGACAAATATCGACAATGCTAGAATTTGCAATCCCGCAGAACATGCCATACTAATAACCAAAAATCTAAAATTAGATTAAGGCAACAACATGCAGATAGTGTCATACATAACTAACACGATTGTAAGCGTGACAGATACGATATATTGGATAATAAATCATAAATGGCGTTAACAAAAATTTAAGGAAATACAGCTACTAGTATGTAAAAATTAAAATCAAAATTTATAAATTTTATTTAAAATTATTTGCTTGGTAACTAACTATAGATTACCTTGTTGATTAAACAAACACTTACCTAACGCATTTCTACGCGTGGTAAACAAAAATACACCTAACTTCTCAACTGTTTACCATCTTAGTACCGACCACGACAAGCAGTTGCCCTTTATTCTTTGGCATAGTGTGATTTTTTGTACATATAAATTTTAATTTTTGAATTAGTTAAGTATTTCGTAAATAAAAGGTTGGTGTTGTCTTCCTCTCCAGACTCTATATATACGTTTTGCTTAAATCAATGATCTGATGATTGCAATATCACATGATATAATTCGACCAGAACTGCTAGAACAGCATGTACGTAACTAGCTAGGGTATCGCCTAACTGCATTGAGTCGATAAAAAGGACATGGTATCTAGAGTTTACTGTATACAAGCGGTAGCGCAGCAAAGCATAGCCTAGCCGGTACCTATTTTCTCGAAAAGAGACAAACTAATGTTACCTTAATGAACTACCGTAGAAACAATATCAACAGCTAAAATATTGTCATGACGAACGGGATATTTGAAAGGCGGTGTGCTTTACAGATATCACGCCGCGTTCGTGTCACTCGTGCCAGGACACAAAGACCTACAGTATGTGCTGATAAATGTGACTATTGGTAGCGAGATTGAAAAACCTTGTCACAATTTTGTTGTGTCTTGCTAGAGTAAGAAGTTCTCTCTTTGTAAAGTGTGGAGAATTGCAGTACTATTGTTATCAGCCATGTTGTACCTACATTATGTTCAGACTCAGCAATGTTTCACAAGCTTTTGACCTTTCGTCTATTTGTCTTTCGGGTATCTATTGTTGTCCCTATTTTGGAGTCAGTCGCTAGTGAGCAAACAGTACTTTGTCAAACTAATAGAAAAGGTAAATCGTCACGCGCATGCTTGGCCTGCATTTGCAAATTTTTTAAAGAGAGTGAGACTGCCGAGTGCATTAATAACAAAAGTTACTAAATTGTTACAACTTAACTGATATTGATTACTAGTTTCTGTATAGATGTCCTGCTGTACGAAAAAATATTAAGCTTTACAGTATTGTTGGATCAAATATCGTATTCGTACCGCAAGATTTCCAATAAACGGAAATTCAAACAATTTTGTACTGTCTGAAAACTATAGTTAGGACATCAACGCCTTTGCAACTAATTTTACCTATCAGTGGCAAAAACCAGTAAAAACGTCAAACGGAAAAGAATATCGGACAATCTTCTAGGCGGTTTACAAAAAAAAACTCAAAGTAAATGGTATTACAAAGGAATACGATGGTGTGCGCCTAAGATATACAGTTGTGCTACGTAATTCTAAGAGATTTCTTTCAAAAACGGCGACTTTTCGTGTCGATGATAATCTAAGTTATAACTAAAAGCAATAAATAATTAATAAATAATTAATTTATTCATTGAAATACTTTAATGTTTAATATGGTATAAGTGCATTATCTCTCACTATTATGAATATTATCCTAAGTTATCAGAGACATATCTCAAAAAAGTTTCCAGAGTGCACGAAAACCGATTTTTTGGGCAACCGTACAAAGTACTGCAGAAGAAAAGAGCAATACAACTTAATCAGGTAACTATGTATGACTAATATTTGGTGTTCTAGTATTTTTAATCCCTTTTCTTTTCAGGATTTCCAATTTGGGCATACGCAATTATTTCTATATTTAGTATTGCGGTCTATCATGTTTTTCTCTGTATTATCATATTTTATGTTAGAAGTAAGTTGTGGTATTCTGCATGCATTCACGCTATATTTACTTGTTGTCATACATTGTTGGATTAGAGAACACATAACACAAAGCAGCAAGTCAACATTCAAAGTATCTAACATATATAAAAAAATAATTACTATATTAAAAATAGTGTTTTAATTAATTTATTGATAGAATCAGAACCTATTGTTTGCTGAACAACACTTAAGGATATATAGATATTCAAAAAGAGTTGCCTAAAACATAAGCCTTTCATCATCGCTCGAACAATCATGGCTGCTAACTCGTACAACAAGCGTAAACCGTTTAAATAGCGCAGCCCAACTTATAGACGCATCAAAGTTAGTTGATTAACAGCCAGTCGATATGTTTTCTTTCGAGGAAATAATCATGGATCCATTGAGATTGGCGGCATTAAACGATGCATTTGCGGTACAGGCGTACGATGTGTGTTGTTGACCATTGCGTGCAGCGTTTGTCATAACCTGGTTAATTTTTGTGGCTTCGGGAAAGTTTCTTATAAAGTGTTCATGCAAACCGTCCCCTGCAGCCAAATTGAAGTCATCGTTTCGTTTAGATCAATCGGATTTTTGGACTTCTTTCGACAGCAAATTTGATACTCAGACACCACTCAAAAGACCATTCGAGTTTGTATAGCTACGAAACGTCTTGATAGCTTCTCAATAATGGTGAACACATCATACAAAGCAGCAAGTCAACATTCGAAGTATTTACACATATTTGCCAAATAATTACCATATTAAAAATAGCGTTTTAATTGACTATTGATAAAATCAAAACCTATTGTTTGATGAACAGTATCTAAGGATATATAGATATTCAAAGAGAGTTAATTAGTTGCCTAAAACGTAAGTCTTTTCATCATCGCTCCATCAATCCTTGCTCGTAACTCGTACAACAAGCGTACAACGATTTCATGGCGCAGCCCAACTTATAGCTGCATCAAAGTTACCCGATTAACAGCCAGACGATATGTTTTCTTTCGAGGAAACGATCATGGATCCGTTGATATTGGCGACACTCCATGAAGCATTTGCATTACAGGCATATGATAAATGTTGTTGACCATAGCGTTCGGCGTTCGTCATGACCTGGTTATATTTGTGGCTTCGTGCAAGTCTCTTACAGAGGCGTATAATGTGCTTATTGAAACCTTCATCTGCAGCAAAATTTAAGTCATGGTTTCGTCTAGATCAATGGGATTTTTGTATTTCATTCGATAGCAAATTTAATACTCCGCCACTACACAACGAAGTCCATTGGAGTTTGTATAGGAAACGTCTTGATAGCCTCTCAGTGGTGGTAAAGCGATCTCCAACTGCAAACGTTTGCAAAGAGTCAGTCAAAAGATATAGACTTAACTGATCGATGTCATTTTCTTTGTCCATCAAATTACGTATCTATAATAAAGTGTATTTCAAAGATCTGTTTCTATATATGATTTCTTGTTTATGTTAAAATGCATATTTTATATAAAATAATTATTATGTTACTATTACAATAGCACAATTGTCTATTTGCAAAATATTATTAATTAGTTACAATTTTACAATTAACTAGTTACAATATATAATTAACTAGTTACAATATATACTAAGTAGAAGTGTGTTTATTGATGGAGCAGTGAAGTCATCGAATCCAACGAATGAGGAGACTAGCCATATCTATAAATACATACCTAATGAAGATCAAGTAAGGCAAGTGAGACTGGAGTCATCTTATGTTAAACCATCCGATTTTGCTATTCAAGAAAATCCAGCCTACGGAGCTGCAGTTTAATTCTTCAGTTGTCACAACAATGCTGTTGCTACAGATGTTTGCACTTTAACTTCATTGGCTGACAAAACCCGCTTAACTTTAAAGAAACTAGTGTAGACCTGTTTCAGCTGAAGCTGTATCGAAAGTGAAGTATAAAATGATTAAATGCATTTTTGTAAAAACGGAAAAATTTACATGTAATGCAAATTAGGAACTTGCACCGTTGATGTTTACGTGTATTAAATCTAAAAGACGATCTAAGTAGAAACATAGAAATAACGTCAGAATAACAAAGTTATTAACAATAAGCATTTAGCAGAGACATAACAATTCGCATATTTCTTAGAGATCAGACATTACTTATAAAACAAATTAGCAAGAAACAAGGAAAATGCAGTTACGTCAAAATTCACATTAAATCTTTGTCAAATTTTGATTTCAAATAGTTAACTGGTAATGGACTAGTTAAGATTGCAATGTTACACAGACGATTTAATAGCGAACTCATTTCACGCACTGGAAGAAAACCTAATTGATATATAATGGTCTATACCTTGTTGCTACCGACCACAACAACAAACATGAAACCTTGTCTGATGTTCGCATGAATGATATATTGATTATCTGTTTGTCAAATAAATTGTCGTATATAATTTCAAATGTTAGGATTATTTTGACTACAACTGCTAAAATAATAGCAATCTACAAGTTTCAGCAACAAATATATAAATCTAAACAACCGATGTCTAATGCTAACAAAACCCTTTAATGTTGAGTTTTATCAGAGATCACAGTGTCAGTCACGTGCATAATAAGCATACGATGCAATGTAACTTAGTCACATGATGAACTACGATTTTGTCACATTGACAAGTCATTAGGTCATGTTTATAATCGTGTGTGTCAATTTTTCGTCATACCAAACGTACAGTACTCAGACAGTTGAGTGTACGAAGTCATTGCAAGCGCTAGGTATATGGAAAGTTCCAAGTCTAAATCACTCTACGAATGATGCGTCAAATTAATTTACAGAATTCTTGCATGGAAATAAAATCGCATTAGAAACCAAATTCTTACGTAAAATGTCTCACATCGACAATAATTTTTTAGTTACATTATCACACAAGAACGAGTTTGAACTACGTGACATTTACAAAGATTAGGATCATTTTATTTATATTAATATTTACTAATTTAGCAAAATACCACTTATAACTTTGCTATTGTTTAGCTAAATATAAAAGTTTCGACTACAATGGTCATTGTCGCTTCTGTCTTTATTTTGCTGTGCCAACTGTCCTTTTGTGTGACAAATATCGATAGCGTTAGAATTTGCAATCCCTCAGAATAAGGCATAATAGTGACCTAAAATCTAAAATTGGATTAAGACAACAACATGCAGATACTGACATACATAACTAAAACGATTGTAAGCGTGACAGATACAATACATTGGATATAAAATTATAAATGGCATTTACAAAAATTTAAGACAATGCAGCTACTAGTATGTGCAAAATAGAATCAAAGATTTTAAATTTGATTTAAAATCGTTTGCTTTGTAATTAACTATAGATTACCTTGTCTATTTAACATACACCTACCAAACGCATTTCTACGCTTATTAACTTAAAATACACCTAACCGTTGTAATAGTTTACCTTCTTAGTACCGACTACGACAATCAGTTGCCATTTATCCCTCGGAATGGTGTGATTGTTTAGACATATAAATTTCAATTTTTGAATTAGTTAAGTATTTTGTTGATATAATGTTTAGAGTTGTCTTGCTCCCCAGACTTTAGATATACATAATGTTTACGTCAATGATATGATGATTACAATATCACATACAATGGTTTGACCTGTACTGATAGCACAGTACGTAGGTAACTAGCTATGGTATCTCCCAACTTCATTGAGTCGATAAAAGAACATAGTACCTAGAAAAATGCAAAATTACCGTAGAACTGATATCAATAGAAATATTGACATGTACGTACGGGATATTTGAAAGGTGGTATGCTTGGTAGATATCACGCCACGTTCGTGTGACTTGCGCAAAGAGACAAAGACCTACAGTCTGTGCTGATAAATGTGACTATTGGCGGCGAGATCAAACAATTTTATCACAATTTTGTTGTGCCTTGCTTGAGTAAGAAGTTCTTTCTTTGTAAAGTATGGTGAATTGCAGTACTATGGTCATCAGCCATGTTGTACCTATATTATGTTCAGACTCAGCAATGTTCGACAAGCGCTTGACCTTCCATCTATTTGTCTTTCGGGTATCTATTGTTGTCGCTGTTTTGGAGTCAGTCGCTAGTGAGCAAACAGTACTTTGTCAAACTGATAGCAAAGGTAAATCGTCATGCGCATGCTTGGTCTGCATTTGTAAAATTTTGTAAGAGAGTGGGACTGCAGAGTGCATTAATTAGAAAGTTACTAACTTGTTACAACTTAACTGATATTGACCAGCTGCTTTCTGTATAGATGTCTTGCTGTACAAAGAAAATGTTACGCTGTACAGTCTTATTGGATCAAATATCCAACTCGTACCACATAAACATCTAATAAGCGATAACCCTCAGAAGTTAGTACCGTCTCGAAATTATACTTGGACCGTCAACGCTTTTAAAATTAATATTACCTATCATTGGGGAAATAACGTCAACCAGTCAAACGGACGAAAATATCGGACAATGTTCAAGCCGTTTTACAGAAAGCTCACAGTCAATGGTACTACAAAGGAATACGATGGTGTGCGCCTACGATATACAGCTGCGCTACCTAATTCTACGAGATTTTATTCAGAAACAGCGACTTTACGTATCGGTGGTAAGATAAATTATAACTAAGAGCAATTAATATATGTATAATTTCTACATTAGAGTAACTTAATTTTTAAAATAGTATAAATACATTAACTCTCACTGTTATGTATATTATCTACTTTATAAGAGACGTATCTCAAAAGGTTTCTAGAGTGCTCGTAAACCGATCTTTTTGGCACCTGGGCGTCATGCATGCATGTTCTTGATATACGTTTGCTACGGATGCCATCATTTGATTGATTTATGGTCTTGGGCAATGCTCTGATGAATCTAAAAATTCCATCTCAGTAAACGATTGAATAAGACCGTCTCAGTGCACGATTTCATGTTTTACCATTCATTCTAGATGCATGTTTTCTAGACATGCAAGCTAAATTATATTGTAAGCTGTTTTCTTCAAAAATATAATAAATTTTTTTCTGCTGTTTCTAATGTTAAATAAAAATACCTCAATTTCATCTACATGTCTATTAATATACTAATTTATAAATTACTAAAACTCTCATTTTTCCTGGCTATTTCATAATAGATTAAATCATGGTCCAAATTTGGCATGCAAATTGTGAGATAGTTTTGTGCAAATAATTTGATATTGAACTTCTGCTGCTCTTATGATACTACCATTTGGCTAGTCGTTGTAAATCCTTTCAACCATATGAGAGATGCCCCTGATTAAACATATTTTTACTAGTTAATGGTAATAGAATTCAATTTTTGCGCATATACAGATCTTCCCACAATCTCAGAGCAATCGGCAATTATAACGAGTAACTCAAAATCTCGTGTAAAAGCTTGTTTCAACGTTACCGGAAATCCAAAGCCTTCTCTGAAAATTGATCAACAAGCCAACCAAATCGTCAACAGTTCTGTTGAATTAGAAGAAAACTGTATCTACTTCGTGCTTCAAAACGTCAAAGATGCAGAAAATGTTACTGTGGCAGCAGAAAACTGTTTTGGACAGTCAAATGTTACAATTAGTGTTCCAAAATTTCAAAGTTAGTTGACTTTACACTAAACAATTGACATGAACGAAGAGAGCATAATTAGAGTATTTGTTTGCACATCGCAGGCACTCCAAATCCTCAAAACGTTAAATCCAATACTCCACCTATTATTACTTACAATGCAGTCGGTACCCGCAAACCGTCTGAATCATCTGTTTCTTCATACATAATCGGTGCAACGACAAAAAACACTGCAGAAGAAAATGACAATAAGACTTCATCAGGTAGTCATGTCTGATCAAATTTGACCAATATTTCAAACATTGCTTCTTCAGGATTTCCAATTTGGGCATCAGCAATTATTGCCATTATTAGTATTGCAGCGCTAATACTTGTTGTCTTTCTCATCATATGTTACGTTAGAAGTAAGTTGTAGTATTACAATACAAACCCAATAGATCATTACGCTTTGTCCTCCATTGTGTGATTAGAGAAACGACTATCAAGAGCAGCAAGTCAAGAATCAAAGTATTCATACATATTTGGTTATAATAGTTTTCTAAATTTGACCACTTCTCTAGGGACGATGACATGATGGAATCAGAACCAACTGTGTATGCAATACCAATAAAGAAGCGAGCGGTGGTATCACCTTTCATTAAAGAGTCTGCAACTGTAACAGCAGAACCGCAGCCATCAATGGTCCTAGCAAGCAAGCATGCATTAGACTCTTCGCCAACTAACCCACTCGAATGTCTTCTTTACTCGACTTTGTCTCAAGCTGAGACCAACATGGTCTCTCAGGTAATTCCAATAAGCAAATAATTCTAATGCATACAAACTAGTTACAATAGAATCGTTCTTGAAGCGAATTTCAGAAACAAATGTTTGAATCTCTTGGCAGTAAACAGTAAGCAAAAAATAGCCACGTTATGTCTATTAGACCTCTGCAGTTTAGCTAGTAAGAGTGTGTTGTGCAACATTACTGTACGCAAGTTAGCATTCGCAGCTACCTTCTCATCATGTAACTGTTTGTTACTATTCAAGTGAATTATCGATCCTATTTTATTTAGGGCGTCAAGCTTGACGAATCTGAGTTACTTTGCGAAGAAGACGCAAAAGCAATGTATGCCACACCAGTAAAGACTAAAACGGCAAATTCACAGCCGAAAATCGAGTACGACAATACATTAACAGTTAACCAGATATCGAGCCAAGAAGGCAACAACGCAGCAAATCCTCACATTACTCATTCAACTGCCCGTTCTCCAAATACGAGGCACGACGACAGCACCGCAACGTCGTCGGTAATTCAAACACATAAACTGTATCATGACATGAAAATGAATTGCTGTTATTGTTTTCAATTTTAGACTTTGGAGTATGCTGAGTTGCAGTTTGGAAACAACACGGTGGGCCCTGCAGTTTCTTCTTCCGCTGCTGTCACGTATGCTAGCATAAAAAAAACATAACTATGAAGTTTACTCTTGACGAAGACGTTTAGCTAACAAGACTTTTGACTCGGTACTTAAACGATTATGCAAAATTTGCGTAAACTTTGAAATACAAGTAAAATTTCTTGTCATGGTTAACTCCAGGGTACGCAATTTCATGGTCTTCGCTCGAATTGTCAAACTCCGACTCTAAGAAAATTTGTTTTATATAAATTAAATTTGTAGCATAGCAACACATTCTCTTCGCGATGTAAGCCAATGTATACTGTAGAGTGTTACGTATGTTCACGGGTTTCAGTACTGGTATTATATTTCCTTACAATAAACTCTATACGAACAAACAGAATAGGCACTAGCTCTACTAGTTTCGTACAGCTCTTCTAATCTCTAACAACCAATGCAAGTCTTTAGTTGTAATTCAATCCATATTAATAACTTCTCTTACTAATTACTCTCAAGACACCACATAGAGTGCATGGAGTAAGTTAAGTAATAAGTTTCTAATCAGTAAGTCACCTTCTATTTCAAAAGCATGCGTTAGGTCTAATAAATTTATATTTGCGGTGAAACTGGAGATGCAGAGCCGTATAGATACGGCTCTGAAAGGATCACGGCGATCGGGAACCCCTAACGTTGAACGCAACCTCAATCTTTGTAAGGAAGAGTATCGTTGTACTGAATGTATGTACTCTAATGTTATGAATGCCCCGACCCCCAACTTGCGAGTGGATCCGCCGCTCTTGTATCCCTATTGCTAGGAATATCGCTGCCAATCGTCCAGACATCTGTTTCAGAAATAAGAAAACAAACACTTGTCTTATTATTGATGTTAGCTGTCCTGCTGGTGTTGACATCGCCAGGAAACATGCTGAGAAATTGACGAAATGCAGTGACTTACGGAAGGAGGTAAGCCGCATGTGGCAGTGTCGGACCATGGTTGTTCCAGTTGTGTTGGGATCGTCGGGTAAAATGCACGCAGGTATGCATGGTGGCTGGATATTATTGCAGGTCATCACAACTTGAAGCAATTATAGAAAGCAGTGCTTTTTGGATCCAGTCGGATCATGCGTAAAATAATGTCTTCTCTTTAGACAAGCAGCCATGGTGGTCTAAGCAACTTTGAGCCAGGTTTTGCCTACGGGGCTTACAAGAGGCCTTACAAACCAGACTTACAGAGCGGCTCAGACAGACGAAGAAAGGAGACTGAGATAAGAGAACGTCATCTGCGTACATCAATTGAATCATCACGTCATTGCACTCTAGCACATGGCATACTCTTTGAAGTATTGAAGATCTTCGGTGCTGCATTTAATTATGACTCATGTCTTCATTATTCCATTGCGGCGCGGATTGGATGGATGTCTCAGAGCTGCGGGAAGTGTGCAGCATTGAAATGGCAGAAGGAAACAAAATGCATGTGCTGCTCGAATGGCAAAGTTTCTTTGCCAACACTTACTTCTCCTCCAGAACCTTTCAAAACCCTGCTAAAAAGAGAAAAAGTAAAGCCGTAATTTTTCCATAACATGCGCAAGTACAACAGCTGTTTTTTGATGACGAGTTTTGGAGCTGACAAAAAGTCACTGAGCATGGCTACATGCCAACGTTTAAGGTTCAAGGGCAAGTTTATCACACTATCGGCAGTGTTCTTCCAATAACCGGTGAAGAGGCCAAGTTTCTCCAGATCTACTCTATTGGAGACCCAAAGACCAGGCCAAACGACGAGGTCAGGTTATTATTTTAACCAGGCTCTCCATTATCTGGTCCCATCAAGACATGCTCCAACAAAAACACTATTTGGTCTACAGTTTCAAGTACGCATTTGAAAACAATCCAGGAAGAAAGTTTGACATTGTCATAAAAATACTATAGTCGATATAATAAAGGAAAGGTGTGTGTGTGTGTGTGTATGTGTGAACAAAATGTTTCTGAGAATTCTTCAGAGATACACTTCATAATAAATTAGAACGGGTGAAGGAGATATACTTCATCAATGCATACAAGGATAAATTAATTAACTACTAATAACTTAATCTTCCCATGCCGAGAATGGGACAATAAACTAGCAATAATAATAGTAATAATAATAGTAATAATGATAATGACGTTTAGTGCTTTCCTGGTGCTCATTTATATCAACTAGGCGTGCTGTACCGATGTTTGCGCCACCGTAATGCCTGCAATCTATATCGAATTGGCTAGTCATTGATCGCCGTGTGGACTACACAGAAACATGTATTCTGCTGGGCTTACCTGCCGGGTTGGTGAGCGCCCAAATGGGGGTAAAGACCCCACTTGCCCATTACGGAGGGGCATAGCGACACATAAGGCTTAGTGGTTTGGGGGTTCAAACCCCAGTGACGACAGTAAATTATGAAACTTTTCTGTATTTCTTTCTTATGTTTCTCTAGCTTTATCCATGAGACCATGACTTGTTTCAGTCGTGGGGAAATTTCTGTAGTCTGGCGAAAGGTCCGTTGACGATGACGTTGAGTGCTTTCCTGGTGGTCATTGATATCCACTAGGCATGCTGTATCAAGTTCGCAGTCACCGTAATGCCTGCAATCTATATTGAATTTGCTAGTCATTGATCGCCGTGTGGACTATACAGAAACATGTACCCTGCTGGGCTCACCTGCCGGGTTGGTGTGCGCCCAAATGAGGGTAATGACCTCACTTGCCCATTATGGAGGAGCATAAAAACACATAGACTTTACAAACCCCGACTGATCTGGTTGAGCACGACATAAATAATAATATTAGAGCGTGGCTTAGTGGTTAGCGACAATGACTACCACTCCATGGTTAGGCCCGTCATATACTCAGAACCAATGTATTTATAATCAGAACTTATACATAAAATATAAAAAATTAGAAGCCAGCAATTATAAATACAAAGGTCACACTCACAAGAAAACTATTACAGTGTATCAAATTGCTGGTTCACTTCTCTATTTCACTCCAAATATTTCCGATGCCAGTCTACATGATACATCTTCTAGGAAGTACACTTGGATTGTCAACATCTATGGAAATGGCTATACTTACAAGTGGCAAATAGTCCCGGATTACTAGATCAGACTGTCTTTTATGTTCGTTAAAGAAAATGTACACAACTAGGACAAGCAAAATACACAATAGTGCGCGAGTCAGATATGAAACTCGTATGAAAAATTCTAAAACATTTGTTTCTGCAACAGCAACCCTACATATTGGTGGTAAGAAATTGTAACAAAACAATAAATATTAATTAATAATTAATTATTAATTTGTGCGTTTGAATGCAATTGATCGTTTTCAAATTCGCTTAATTTCAAATTAAAGTATATTATTTGATTGTTAATAATCTATTTACTATTGTTTGCTTGTTTAGCTCCTCCACAAATTTCAAAAAATCAAACAGTTTGATGGGTGTCCCCGAGTCTTTGGTCGAGGCCTGTTTTAATGTCACCGAGAGTCCTGAGCCTTCACGAACAATCAGCAAAAGAGACGGTGCAGACGTTCCCATACCTTCTACATAGAAGAACAGCGTTAGTTTTGGACCTCTGAAAGTCACTGATACGGGAAACATCACTGTAAAAGTGAAAACCTGTTACGGAAATTCAAACGTAAATATTTATCTTTACGTTTCTCAACGTAAGTTACATGAACAAAGTTTGATTCAAATATTAGGTTTGAAAACAGAAAATTTTTACTACTGAAAAATAAGAAGCAAGTAATATGACAATAGGAACAACAAACCAAAGTACTGAAAATGAAACAGATGACACAAATTCATCGGGTAACAAACTTTAATTTCAAATAATATGTTTACATTTGGCTGTCTTGCTAAGAAATGTCAATTTGGAGTTATGTAATCATTGCAATTTGTAGCATCGCAGCTGTAATCGCTTTTACTAATCTGATTGTCTTTTATATTATAAGTAAGAAGTATATACAACTTTTGTGTTCTTACTTTGCACATTGTGTTGTGACTAGGAGATAAGTCTCAAAAGAGAAACGCCATAAGTCAAGGTATTTCAGATTTGTAAGAACAAGCAATTCTCTCAAATTTATATTAATGTCCAGATATGATCCACCCATACAATCACAGCCATCAGTGTATGAGACAACAGTGAATATGACGAAAGCAACATTTAGCAAATGCGCAACTACGGTAACAGATTATAAAAACAGGCAAATTAGAAAACTATAAATGACATAATCTTTTAATTCTAGTGTAATTTTAAAAATATTTATAATTTCTAATAAGTCAAAAATTGTTAAATAAATATTTGGTGTTAAACATACATACCAAATTTATTAAATCAATTTTTGTAGCTTGGAGAGTAAGACGAGCCAGATGTATGAAATAATTCGGCTGAAAAATACCGTGTGTAACCACACCAGAAAGACAAGCAGTCAAGTTTTCTTTGAGGTCTAACATCGCGGATAAAATAGCAGCTGACGAGACAACTGGAGGAGGTTATGACGTACCATGTTTTCTGAGTGTGGATTCTACTAAACGGTTTTCTAAGTCTCAAGTTGCTGCTAACACAAATACCAAACCGTAATTACAGCATAAAAATATTTTATTGTCTACGAATTAATTATTGTATTGTATACTTTAAGATTGAGGAGTATGATCACCTCGACCATAATTATGTAAATAGCGCAGTGACTACAGCAATTCCTCGTTCTTCTTCTCTCGCATATGCTACTGTCAACAAATACTATAAAAATGTTAGTCAAAATTGATGAGCTAAGAGCGGTGTTTAGTTAGCTGTATAACGAATGTTAAATGCAATCGTAGAAGTTTGAAGGTGCGCACGCTTGATGCGGGACGTCGAAGCTCTGCGTTTGACACACACACACACACACACACACACACACACACACACACACACACACACACACACACACACACACACACACACACACACACACACACACACACACACACACACACACACACACACACACACACACACACACACACACACACACACACACACACACACACACACACACACACACACACACACACACACAAGCAAGCAAGAGGCTATAGAGTAAAACTCCTAAAACTTGATTCATATTACGCTGAGTCAAACACTTACTACGTCTTCTTATTTCAATAGTAATACGTTGCCATAGCAACCGTGTTGTACCTTTTTCAAGTAAATTATATTAGCATATTTTGCAAAGAAATGTATAAGCTACAAAACCCATATATATATATATATATATATATATATATATATATATATATATATATATATATATATATATATTGTATATATAGCTGTAAGATTCGCATTGCTTGCAATTGAGCGACAGATTTTCCAGTTTAATTAATTAATTTACTTTAAGCATTAAGATGGAGCTCCCCAGACCTTAAATTTTTGTTATGCCAATGCCCTGACGTCAAGAATAGATTATCAGTTTACCTAATAACATACAATTTGATTCAAACTTTCAAATAATTATTAAAAAAAGTATCACCCAATTGTGTTTGAATCGCTAGAACGGTATATGCATTGTTTGTCTGTGGCAAACACAAGAAGTAAAGTTGCCAAGAATTGACCTGGCCGGTAATTTGATAATTATTTTCTTAATTAGAAGTAAACTAATTATAATTTAATAACGTCATTTATCGTACAAACAATGTCAACAGACATAACTGATATGTATGTACGGGATATTTGAAAGATGGTTTGCTTTGCAGATGTCAGGCCACATTCGTGCCGCTCGCGCAAAGACACAAAGAGCTACAGTCTGTGCTGATAAATGTGACTATTGGTAGTGAGATTGAACAATTTTATCACAATTGTGTTGAGCTTTGCTAGAGTAAGAAGTTCTATCTTTGTAAAGTATGGTGAATGGTAGTATTATGGGTATTAGTTCAGACTCAGCAATGCTCGACAATTTCTTGACCTTTCATCTATTTGCCTTTCGGGTATCAATTGTTGTCGCTATTTTGGAATCGTTCGCTAGTGAGCAAACAGTACTTTGTCGAACTGATAGCAAAGGTAAATCGTCATGCGCATGCTTGGCATGCATTTGTAAAATTTTCTAAGAGAGTGAGACTGCAGCGTTTATTAATTAGGAAGTTACTAACTTTATACTTAACTGGTATTGATCAGCTGGTTTCTGTACATATGTCTTGCTGTACGAATAAAATTTTACGCTGTAGAGTCTTGTTGGATCAGATATCGCATTCGTACCACAGCTAATCCGAATACAAGGAAATAAAATCAAGTTACCGTCTTCAAAATACATTTGGACCGTCAACGCTTTTAAAGCAAATTTTACCTATCAGTGGCAAAGAGCAGTCAAAACGTTAAGCGGAAAAATATTGGACAATCTTCAAGATGTTTTACAGCAAGCTCAGACTAAATGGCATTACAGAGAAATACGATGGTGTGAGTCTAAGACATACAGCTGCGCTACGTAATTCTACGAGCTTTCATTCAAAAACGGCGACTTTACGTGTCGGTGGTAAGCTAAATTATAAGTAAAAGCAATAAATAATTAATAAATGATTAATTTATACACTGAAATACTTTAATATTTAAAATAGAATAACTACATTAACTCCCACTGTTATGTATATTTTCCTAAGTTATCAGAGACGTATCTTAAAGGGTTTCCAGAAAGCACGAAAAAGGATCTTTTTGGCAGTGCTTTACCCAGACGTCACGTAATGCAGCATGCACGTTCTTGATACACGTTTGCTACGGATACTATCTTTTGATTGCTTTTGTAGTGGTGGGCACTAATACGATGACACCAAATATTCCAACTCAAAAAAATCCGTCTCATTGCACGGTTTCTGTTTTACCATTTATTATGTAACTGTTTTCTAGACATGCAAACTTATATTGCAGGCTGTTTTCTTCTAACATACTTTAACTAAAAATTATTCTGCTCTTTATAGTGTTAAATAAATAAACCGTAATTTTATCTATATTGCTATTACTATAAACTGTTTAATAAATTAATATATTTAAGGTTTTCTTTATAATTATTAATAGTTAAAATTATGGTCTAGATTAGGCATGCAAATTGTGTAATAATTTTAAGCAAATAAGTTGATTTCGAACTTCCGTTGCACTAGTTAACGGTGCTATCGTTTGGCTTGTGTTATAAATCCCTCTGATGACCATATCAAATACGCCCCTGAATAAATATATTTTGTCTTACTAGTAATTAGTAATAGAATATAATGTTTGCACATATATGGATCT
The DNA here is from genome assembly GCF_963422355.1 of Corticium candelabrum. Classification (NCBI taxonomy): domain Eukaryota; kingdom Metazoa; phylum Porifera; class Homoscleromorpha; order Homosclerophorida; family Plakinidae; genus Corticium; species Corticium candelabrum. The sequence continues at coordinate 4,807,480 of NC_085087.1, read as the reverse complement.
TCCCACAATCTGAGAACAATCAATCATTATTCTGAGTAAATCAAATTCTCGTGGAAAAGCTTGTTTCAGTGTTACGGAAAGTCCAAAGCCTTCTCTAAAATTTGATCAACAGGCCAACAAAATCGTCAACAGTTCTGTTGAAATAGACGAAAACTGCGGCTACTTCGTGCCTGAAAACGTCAAAGGTGCGGAAAACGTTACTGTGGCAGCAGAAAACTGCTTTGGACAATCAATGTTATGGTTATTTTTCCAAAATTTCAAAGTTAGTTGTCTTTACACTAAAGAATTGACATGAACTAACAACCCATAACTAAAGTATTCGTTTGCACATTGCAGGTACTCGAAATCATCAAAACGTTAAATAAAATACTCAACCTGTCAGTACCTCAAATGCGATCGGTACTCTCAAACAGTCAGAATCATCTCCTGTTTCTTCATATTTGAACGGTGCAACGACAAAAACTACTGCAGAAGAAGAGATCTATACCCCTACATCAGATAACAACGTATGACTAAATTTTTGCTGTACTAATATTTTTAATACATTTTTCTTTAGGATTTCCAATATGGGCATATGCATTTATTACTATTTTCAGTATTGCGGCGGTCGTATTTTTTCTCTGTCTTATTATATTTTATGTTAGAAGTAAGTGGTGGTATTCTGCATGCATGCACGCTATATTTACGTGTTGTCGTACATTGTAGGATTAGAGAACACATCACAAAAAGCAACAAGTCAACATTCAAATTACTTAAAAATATTTGCCAAATAATTGCTATATTAAAAACAGTGTTTTAGTATATTATTGATAGAATCAGAACCTATTGTTTTTGAGAAACAGCATATAATGATATATAGATATTCAAAGAGAGCTGTATTTTCATCATCGCTCGAGCAAACATGTCTCCTAACTCGTAAAACAAGCACAAAGTTTTCGTAGCGCAGCCCAACTTATAGCTGTATCAAAGTTACCTTGTTAACAGCCAGACGATATGTTTTCTTTCGAGGAAACGGTCATGGATCCGTTGAGATTGGCAGCATTCCATGATGCATTTGCGAAACAGGCGTGCGATCTATGTAGTTGAAAATTGCGTGCGGCGTTCGACATGACCTGGTTAATTTTTGTGGCTTCGTGCAAGTTTTTTACAGAAAATATATAGTGTTCATGCAAACCGTCACCTGCAGCTAAATTTAAGTCATGGTTTTGTCTAGATCAATCGGATTTTTGGACTTCATTCGATAGCAAATTTGATACTCCGTCACTAAATTCTAAAGATAATTCGAGTTTGTATAGTCTTGATAGCCTCCCAGTAATAAAGCGATCTCCAGCTGCAAACGTTTGCAAAGATTTATTTACAAGATTGATGTCATTTTCTATATCCATAAATTACATCTCTATAAGAAGGTGTATTCCAATAATTTGTTTCTATATATGCTTTCTAGCTTAAGTTAAAATGCATATTTTATATAAAATAACTATTATGTTATTATTGAAGTAACATAATTGACTATTTACAATATATAATTAACTAGTTGCAATAAATAATTAACTATTTACAATATATACTAACTAAAACTATTTTTAGTGAGGCAGCGGTGAAGTCATCAAATCCAACGAATGAGGAGTCTATCTATGTCTATGGATACATACCTAATGAAGATCAAGTGAGGCAAGTGAGACTGGATTCATCTTATGTTAAATCATCCGATTTTGCTATTCAAGAAAATCCAGCCTACAGAACTACAGTATAATTCTTAAGTTGGCGCAACAATGTTTGTGCTACATATGTTTGCACTTCAACATCACTGGACGACAAACACCCGCTTAGCTTTAAAGGAGCTAGTGTAGACCTGTTTCAGCTTAGGCTGTAACGGAAGTGAGGTAGAAAATGATTCCAAGAAAATTTGCAAAAACAGAAAAATTTACATGTAATGCAAATTAAGAGCTTGCACCGATTGAAATCTACATACCTACAATCTAAAAGACAATTTAATCAGAAACATAGAAATAACGTCCGAATAATTAACCGATTAACAATAAGCATGAAGCAGGGACATAACGATTCACATATTTCTTAAAGATTAGACATTATTTATAATAAAATTAGCAAAAAAAAAACAGCAAAAGTGCATTTATGTGCAAATTCAAATTAGATCTTTGTCAAGTTTGATTTCAAATAGTTACTTGGTAATCGACTAGTTAATGTTGCAATGTTACAGACGATTTTAAAGGAGCGCATTTCACGCACTCGAAGGATACATAATTGATATATACTCGTCTATACCTTGTTGCTACCAACCACAACAACAGACATGAAACGTTGTCTGATGCTCGCATAAATGATATTGATCATCTATTTGTCAACTAAAATATCGTATATAATTTTATATGTTAAAATTATTTGATTAGAACTGTTAAACAGTAGCAATCAATTACTCTTATATACATCTAAGCAACCGATGATCTACCGCCTTACAAAACACACTAATGTTGAGTGTTATCAGAGATCACAGTGTCAGTCACGAGTGCAATAATCATACAATGCAATGTAACTTAATGACATGATGAACTACGATTTTAACACATTGACAAGTCATTAGGTCATGTGTATAATCGTGTCAATTTCTCATCAAACCAAACGTACAGTAATCAGACAGTTGAGTGAACGATGTCATTGCAAGCTTTAGGTATATGGAAAGTTCCAAGTCTAAATTTCTCTGCCACTGATACGTCACATTAATGTACAGAATGCTTGCCTGGAAATATAATCGTACCAGAAAGCAAATTCTTACGTAAAATATCGCAGATCGACAATAATGTTTTTAGTTACACCATCACACAAGAACGAGTTTGAACAACGTGATACCTACAAATATTAGAGCATTTCATTTATACCAATATTTACTAATTTTGCAAAATATCACTTATAACTTTCTATTATTGATCTAAATATAAAAGTTTCGACAACAGTACTCATTGTCGCTTCTGTCTGTATTTTGCTGTGCCGACTGTCCTTTTGTCTGACAAAAATCGATAACGCTAGAATTTGCAATCTCGCAGGATAAGGCATGCTGGTGACCTAAAACCTAATATTAGATTAATGCAGCAAAATGCAGATACTGTCATACAAAACTAACACTATTGTAAGCTGACAGATAGGATATATTGGATATTAAATCATAAATGGCATTTACAAAAATTTAAGAGAATGCAGCTACTATTATGTGCAAATTAAATCAAAGTTTTTAAATTTGATTGAGAATCGTTTCCTTGGTAAGTAACTATAGATTACATTGTTGATTAATCAGACACTTTAGCTAGCGCATTTCTAAGTGTGGTAAATTAAAATACACCTAACAGTTGTAATTGTTTACCTTCTTTGTACAGACCACTGCAAGCAGTTGCTCTTTATCCCTCGACATGATGTAATTGTTTATACATGTAAATTTCAATTTTTGAATTAGTTAAGTATTTTGTAAATAAAATGTTTAGACTTGTCTTACTCCCCAGACTGTATATATACATCTTGTTTACGTCAACAATCCGATGATTGCAATATCACATACAATAATTTGACCAGAACTGCTAGAACACTATGTATGTAACTAGATATTGCATCGCACAACTGCATTGAGTCGATAAAAGAACACGGTATCTAGAGTTTACTGTATAACAGCAGTAGCGCAGCAAAGCACTATCCTAGCCGTTACCTATTTTCTTGACTACAAGCAAACTAATCTTACCCTAACGAATTACCGTAGAAATAATATCAATAGAAATATTGACATGTACATACGGGATACTTGAAAGGTGGTGGGATTTACACATGTCACGCCACATTCGTCTCACTCGCGCAAGGACACAAAGACCTGCAGTCTGTGCTGATAAATGTGACTATTGGCGTTGAGATTGAAAAAAGTTTATCACAATTTTGTTGTGCCATATTAAAGTAAGAGTTCTCTCTTTGTAAAGTATGGTGAATTGTAGTACGGCTATCAGCCATGTTGTACCTATATTAGGTTTAGACTCAGCAATGCTCAACAAGCACTTAACCTTTTATCTATTTGTCTTTCGGGTATCCATTGTTGTCGCTATTTTGGAGTCAGTCGCTAGTGAGCAAAGAGTACTTTGTCAAACTGATGGCAAAGGTAAATCGTCATGCGCATGCTTGGCCTGCGTTTGTAAAATTTTGTAAGAGAGTGAGACTACAGCGTGCATTAATTAGGAAGTTACTGACTTGATACTTAACTAGTATTGATCAGCTGGTTTCTGTATAGGTGTCTTGCTGTACGAGAAAAATATTACGCTGTACAGTCTTGTTGGATCAGAGATCAAATTCCTGCCACATAAATTCCAAAAAAAGGGAAATTCAAAGAAGTTTGTACCGCCTTCAAAATACAGTTGGACTGTCAACGCCCTTGGAACTAATTTTACCTATCAGTGGCTAAAAGCTGTCAAAACGTCAAATGGAAAAGAATATCGGACAATCTTCAAAATGTTTTACAGAGAACTCAAAGTAAAGGGTGTTACAGAGGAATACGATGGTGTGCACCTAAGATATACAGTTGTGCTACCTAATTCTACGAGATTTCATTCAAAAACGGCGATTTTACATGTCGGTGGTAAGCTAAATTATAACTAAAGCAATAAATAATTAATAAGTACAAAATTTATAGATTGAAACAGTTTAATAATTAAAAAAGTATAACTAAGTTAACTCTCACTGTTATGTATATTATTCTAATTTATTCAAGACGTACCTCAAAAGGTTTTCAGAATGCACTAAAATCGATCCTATTGGCACCCGGATGTCATGCATGCACGTTCTTGATACACGTTTGCTACGGCTACCATTATTTGATTGATTTTATAGTCCTAGGCAGTGCTCCGATAAAACTAAATATTCCATCGCAGTAAAAAATTGAATACTAACGTCTCAGTGCACAGTTTTATGTTTTATCATTCATTTTAAATGCTATTTTCTAGAAATGCATGCTAAATTATATTGCAAGGTGTTTGTTCAAAAACATTTTAAAATTTTTCTATTGTTTTTAATGTTAAATAAAAACCCTCAAATTACATCTACATGTTTATTAATATAACCCTGATTTTCTTTGCTAATTCTTAATAGATTAAATCATGGTCCAAATTAGGCATGCAAATTGCGTGATAATTTCGTGCAAATAACTTCTGCTGCTATTATGATATTAATGTTTGGCTAGACGTTGTGCCCTCAGATAACCGTCTGAGATACGCCCCTGATTAAATATATTTTTTCTTTCTATTTATTGGTAATGGAATTTAATTTTTGTACATATACAGATCTTCCCACAATCTCAGAACGATCCGTTATTCTGAGGAAATCTAATTCTCGTGTGAAAGCTTGTTTTAATGTTACCGGAATTCCCAAGCCTTCTCTCAAAAAGGATCAACAAGCCAACAAAATCGTTAACAGTTCTGTTGAAATAGACGAGAACTGCATCTTCTTCGACCATGAAAACGTCAAAGATGCCGAAAAAGTTACTGTGGTGGCACAAAACTGTTTTGGACAATCAAATGTAACCATTAGTGTTCCAAACTTTCAAAGTTAGTTGACTTTACACTAAATACTGGACATGAACGAAGAACTCATAATTGAAATATTCGTTTACACATCGCAGGCACTCTAAATCCTCAAAACGTTAAATTAAATACTCCTACTGTTGGTACTTCAAATACGTTCGGTACTCTCACACCGTCAGAATCATCTCCTGTTTCTTCAAATTTGATCGGTGCAACGACACAAAGTACTTCAGAAGAAGAGAGCAATACAAACTCATCAGGTAACCATGTATGACCAAATTTTTGCTGTACTAATATTTTTAAAATATTGCCTCTTCAGGATTTCCAATTTGGGCGTATGTAATTATTTCTATGTTTATTATCGTGGCGGTCATATTTTTTCTCTGTCTTATCATATTTTATGTTAGAAGTAAGTTGTGGTATTCTGCATGCATGTAAGCTTTGTTAACATATTTTCATACATTTTTGGATTAGAGAACACATCACACAAAGCAACAAGTCAACATTCAAAGTATTTACACATATTTTTCAAATAATTAATTTATTAAAAATATTGTTTTAATTAATTATTGATAGAATCAGAAACTATTGTTTGATGAAAAGCATCTAAGTATATATAGATATCCAAAGAGAGTTGCCTAAAACCCAAGTCTTTTTATCATCGGTCCATGAATCATGGCTCATAACTCGTACAGCAGGCGTACAACGTTTTCGTAGCGCAGCCCAACATAGAGCCGCGTCAAAGTTACCTGATTAACAGCCAGACGATATGTTTTCTTTCGAGGAAACGATTATGGATCCGTTGAGATTGGCGGCACTCCAAGATGCATTTGCAGTACAGGCATACGATATAATTATGTTGTTGACAATTGCGTTCGGCATTCGTCATAACCTGGTTAATTCTAGAGGCTTCGTGCTAGTTTCTTACAGATGCGTATAACGTGTTTATAGAAACCGTCACCTGCAGCAAAATTGAAGTCATGGTTTCGTCTAGATCAATCGGATTTTTGTACTTCATTCGATAGCAAAGTTGATACTCCGCCACTACACAACAAAGGCCATTCGAGTTTGTGTAGGAAACGTCTTTATAGCCTCTCAGTGGTGGTGAAGCGATCTCCAGCTGCAAACGTTTGCAAAGAATCAGTCTTAAGATTTAGACTTAACCGATCGATGTCCTTTCCTTTATCCATAAAAATCCGTTTCTATAATAAGGTGTATTTCAAAGATCTGTTTCTATATATGATTTCTTGTTTAATTTGAAATGCATATTTTACATAAAATAATTATCATGTTACTATTGAAATAACACAATTGTGTAGTTGCAATATATTTTAATTAGTTAAAATATACAATTACCTAGTTACAATATATAATTAACTAGTTACAACGTATACTAACTAAAATTATGTTTAGTGATGGAGGAGTGAAGTCATCGAATCCAACGAATGAGGAGTCTAGCAATGTCTATGAATACATACCTAATGACGATCAAGTAAGGCAAGTGAGACTGGAGTCATCTTATGTTGAACCATCCGATTTTGCTATTCAAGAAAATCCAGCCTACGGAGCTGCAGTTTAATTCTTCAATTGGCGCAACAATGTTGTTGCTACAGTTGTTTGCACTTCAACTTCATTGGATGACAAAACCCGTTTAACTAGTGCAGACCTTTTTCAGCTTAGGCTGTATCGGAAGTGAAGTATAAAATGATTAAATGCATTTTTGCAAAAATATAGAAAAATTTACATGTAATACAAATTAGGAGCTTGGACCGATTGAAATTTACGTACGTAAGATCTAAAAGACAATTTAAGCAGAAACATAGAAATAATGTCAGAATAATTAAGTTATTAACAATAAACATAAAGCAGGGACATAACAATTCGCATATTTCTTAGAGATCAGACATTATTTATAAAAAGAATTTGCAAAAAAACGAGTAAATGCAGTTATGTGAAAATTCAAATTAAATTTTTGTAAAACTTTAATTTCAAATAGTTAACTGGTAATCGACTAGTTAATGTTGCAATGTTATACAGACGATTTAATAGCAAAATCATTTCACGTAAGGACACTTAATTATATATATACTGGTCTATAATTTGTTGGTATCGACCACAACAACAACAGACGTGAAACCTTGTCTGATGCTCACATGACTGATAGAGATCATCCGTTTGTCAAATGAAATATCGTATATAATTTTAAATGTTAAAATTATTTTGGCTGGAACTGCTAAAATAATAGCAATCTATAACTTTCAACAACAAATATATACATCTAAGCAACCGATGTTTCTACAGCTTCACAGAACCATTGATATTGAGTCTGAGCAGAGATCACTGTGTCAGTCACGTGTACAATAAACATAAAATGCATTTTAATTTAATCATATTATGAACTTCGATTTTGTCACTTTGACAAGGCATTAGTCAATTTTCAATAATACCAAACGTGCAGCAATCAGACAGTGGAGTGTACGAAGTCATTGCAAGCGCTAATTATATGAAAAGTTACAAGTCGAAATCACTCTGCGAACGATACGTCACATTATTATTATGTAGAGAATACTTGCCTGGAAATAATTGTGAATGACAGTTGCCGCCATATTTAGGAAAGGTATTCGACGGGGACTTGGTCTTCGATGGAGAGACTTACTGTATCAGCGCCTAGGTAACTGGATGGTCAATGCGTCAGTGAAGATTCGAACAGTACAAGCTTTATCGTTGAAACGGTCACTAGACTCTAGAAATGACCTAGTTAGAGGACTATCGTGGAGAGTCTATAAAGATAACTTGCCCGTGGTAGATGTGCATACCAATTTTTTTGCCATCTCGCTGAAGGAATTACGTTCACGTTATATACTTAGCTGTCTGTTTTTTCGAGGTGTCTACGTGTATGTGTGTGTTTGTATGTATATTTCTCTCATTTCTGAGAGGCTGTACCCGTTGGTACGAAGTGAAATATATTATTATAAAACCCAATCAGAAACAAATTCTTACGTGAAATGTCTCAAATCGACAATAATGTTTTTAGTTACAACATCACACAAGAACGAGTTTGAACTACGTGACACCTACAAAAATTAGATCATTTCATTTATATTAATATTCACAATTTTAGCAAATACCACTTATAACTTTGCTATTATTGATCTAAATGTAAAACTTTGGACTACAGCGCTCATTGTTGAATCCGTCTGTATTTTGCTGTGCCAACTGTCCTTTTGTGTGACAAATATCGACAGCGCTAGAATTTGCAATCCGCAAGACAAGCCATACTGGTGACCTAAAATCTATAATTAGATTAAGGCAACAACATGCAGATAATGTCATACGTAACTAAGACGATTGTAAGCGTGACAGATACAATATATTGGATTTTAAATCATAAATGACGTCAACAAAAGTTTAAGAAAATGCAGCTACTAGTATGTAGAAATAAAAATCAAAGCTTATAAATTTTACTTAGAATTATTTGCTTGGTAATTAACTATAGATTACCTTATTGATTAAACAGACACTTACCTAACGCATTTCTACGCGTGTTAAACAAAAATACACCTAACTTCTGCAATTGTTTACCTTCTTAGTACCGACCACAACTAGCAGTTGTCCTTTATCCCTCGGCATGGTGTGATTTTTTATACATAGAAATTTTAATTTTGAATTAGTTAAGTATTTCCTAAATAAAATGTTGCAATTGCCTTGCTCCCCAGACTCTATATATACGTCTTGTTTACATAAATGATCCGATGGTTGCAATATCACATGATATAATTTGACCAGAACTGCTAGAACAGCATGTATGTAACTAGCTAGGGTATCGTGCAACTGCATTGAGTCGATAAAAACATAGTATTTAGAGTTTACTGTATACAAGCGGTAGCGCAGCAAAGCATAGCCTAGCCGGCACCTATTTTCTCGAATAGAGGAAAACTAATCTTACCTTAATGAACTACCGTAGAAACAATATCAATAGCTAAAAATATTGACATAACGTACGGGATATTTGAAATGTAATGTGCTTTACAAACATCACCCCACGTTCGTGTCACTCGCGCAAAGAGACAAAGACCTATAGTTTGTGCTGATAAATGTGACTATTGGCGGCGAGATTGAAATCCTTCTCACAATTTTGTTGTGCCTTGCTAGAGTAAGAAATTCTCTCTTTGTAAAGTATGGAGAATTGCAGTAATATGGTTATCAGCCATGTTGTACCTACAGTATGTTCAGAATCAGCAATGTTTGACAAGCACTTGACTTTCGTCTATTTGTCTTTCGGGTATCTATTGTAGTCGCTATTATGGAGTCAGTCGCTAGTGAGCAAACAGTACTTTGTCAAACTGATAGCAAAGGTGAGTCGTCATGCGCATTCTTCGCCTGCATTTGCAAAATTTTGTAAGAGAGTGAGACTGCAGCGTGCATTAATAAGAAAAGATACTAACTTGTTACAACTTAACTGATATTGATCAGCTGGTTTCTGTATAGATGTCTTGCTGTAAGAGAAAAATATTACGCTTTACAGTATTGTTTGATCAAGTATCGCATTCGTACCACAAAGATTTCCAATAAACGAAAATTCTAATTATTTTGTACTGTCTGAAAACTACATTTGGAACATCAACGCCTTTGCACCTAATTTTACCTATCAGTGGAAAAAACCAGTAAAAACATTAAACGGAAAAATATCGGACAATCTTCAAGTCGGTTTACAAAAAGTTCAAAGTAAATGGTCTTACAAAGGAATACAGTAGTGTGCGCCTAAGATATACAGTTGTGCTACCTAACTCTAAGATTTCATTCAAAAACGGCGACATTCGTGTCAATTGTAATCTAAATTATAACTAAAAGTAATAAATAATTCATAAATTATTAATTTATACATTGAAATACTTCAATGTTTAAAATGGTATAACTACATTAACTTTCACTATTATAAATATTATCCTAAGTTATCAGAAACGTAAATCAAAAGGTTTCCAGAGTGCATGAAAACCGATTTTTTGGCACCCGTACAAAGTACTGCAGAAGAAGAGAGCAATACAACTTCATCAGGTAATCATGTATGACTAAATTTTTGGTGTTCTAGTATTTTTAATCCTTTTCCTCTTCAGGATTTCCAATTTGGGCATACGCAATAATTATTTCAATTTTTAGTATTGCGGTCTATCATATTTTTCTCTGTCTTATCATACTTTATGTTAGAAGTAATTTATGGTATTCTGCATGCATGCACGCTATATTTACTTGTTGTCATACATTTTTGGATTACAGAACACATCACACAAAGCAGCAAGTCAACATTCAAAGTATTTAACATATTTACCAAATAATTACTATATTAATAATAGTGTTTGAATTAATTTACTGATAGAATCGCAACCTATTTTTGCTGAACAGCACTTAAGAATATATAGATATCCTAAAAGAGTTGCCTAAAACATAAGCCTTTCATCATCGCTCGATCAATCATGGCTGCTAACTCGTACAACAAGCGTACAACGTTTTCATAGCGCAGCCCAACTTATAGACGCATCAAAGTTACTTGATAAACAGCCAGACGATATGTTTTCTTTCGAGGAAACGATCACGGATCCGTTGAGATTGGTGGCATTCAATGATACATTTGCGGTACAGGCGTACGATGTATGTTATTGAGCATTGCGTTCGGCGTTCGTCATAACCTGGTTATTTTTTGTGGCTTCGGGAAAGTTTCTTGGAAAGTGTTCATGCAAACCGTCACCTGCAGCCAAATTAAAGTCATGGTTTCGTTTAGATCAATCTGATTTTTGGACTTTTTTCGACAGCAAATTTGATACTGAGACACCACACCAAAGACCATTCGAGTTTGTGTAGCTACGAAACGTCTTGATAGCCTCTCAGTGGTGGTGAAGCGATCTTCAGCTGCAAAAGTTTGAGAAAAAAGGTAGTTATAAGATATAGATTCAACCGCTCGATGTCATTTCCTACTTCCACAAATTACATCTCTATAATAAGGTATATTTTAAAAATCTGTTTCTATCTAGGATTTCTTGCTTTTGTTGAAATGCATATTTTAAATAAAATAATTATTATGTTACCATTGCAATAGAACAATTGACTAGTTACAATAAATAATTAACTGGTTACTAATACACACTAACTAAAATTATGTTTAGTGATGGGGCAGTGAAGTCAGCGAATCCAAAGAATGAGGAGTGTATCCATGCGTATGAATACATACCTAATGAAGATCAAGTGAGGCAAGTGAGACTGGAGTCATCTTATGCTAAACCATCCGATTTTGCTATTCAAGAAAATCCAGCCTACACCGCTGCAGTTTAATTCTTAAGTTGGCGCAACAAGATTTTTGCTACAGATGCTTGTAATTCAATTTCATTAACATTAAAGAAGCTAGGGTAGACTTGTTTCAGCTTAAGCTGTACCAGGAGCGGGGTATAAAATGATTAAATGCGATTTTGCAAAAAAAAGAAAAATTACATGTAATACAAATTAGAAGCTTGCTCCGTTAAATTTACGTACATAAAATGAAAATATGATTTAAACCGAAATATAAAAATAACGTCAGAATAATTATGCGATTAAAATAATCATTAAACAGGGACATAACATTCGCATATTTTTTAAAGATAAGTCATTATTATAAAAAAAATTACAACACCATGTGCATTATCATATTACACCTTTGTCAAATTTTGATTTTAAATAATTAATTGGTAATCGTCTAGTTAATGTTGTAATGTTACACAAACGATTTAACAGAGAACGCATTTCACGTAAGGATTTTTAATTATATATATAACTATATATATAATTATATATATTCTGATCTATAACTTGTTGCTACCGACCAAAAAACAGACGTAAACCCTTGTCTGTTGCTCACATGACTGACAGAGATTATCCGTTTGTGAATGAAATATAGTATATATTTTTAAATGTTAAAATCATTATGACTAGAACTGCTAAAATAATAGCAATCTATAACTTTCAACAACACATATATACATCGAAGCAACCGATGTTTCTACTGCCTTACAAACACATTAATTTTGAGTTTGATCAGAGATCACAGTGTCAGTCATGTGTAAATATACATACAATGTAATGTAACTTAACACGATGAACTAAGATTTTGTCACATTGACAATACATTAAGTCAAGTGTGTAATTGTCGTCAATTTTTCGTCATACCAAACGTGCAGTAAGAAGACAGTTGAGTGTAAGAAGCCACTGCAAGCGCTAGGTATATGGAAGTTACAAGTCTAAATCATTCTGCGACTAATACGTCACATAAATGTAGAGAATGCTAGCATGGAAACAGAATCGTATCAGAAAGCAAACTCTTACATAAAATTTCTCACATCGATAGTAATGCTTTTAGCTACACAATCACACAAGAACGAGTTTAAACTACGTAACACCTACAAATATTAAATTTTTTATATATATTAGTATTCACAATTTAGCAAAATACCACTTATAAGTTTGCTATTATTGATCTAAATGTAAAAGTTTGGACTAAAGCTCTCATTTTTTGTTCTGTCTGTATTTCCTGTGCCAACTTCATCTTGTCTGACAAATATCGAAAGCGCTAGAATTTACAATTCCGTAGGATAAGGCATGCTGGTAACCCAAAACCTAAAATTAGATCAATGCATCAAAATTCAGATACTGTCATACATAACTAACACAATTGTACGCGTGACAGATATTATATATTGAATATTAAATCATAATTGGCATTTACAAAATTTAAAAAATTCAGCTACTGGTATGTGCAAATTAAAATAAAAAATTTAAATTTAATTTAGAAGCGTTTGCTTCGTAATTAACTATAAATTACATTGTTAATTAAACACACACTTACCTAATGCATTTCGACGCATAGTAAACTAAAATACACATACCAGCTGTAATTTTTACCCTCTTAGTACCAACCACGACAAACAGTTGCCATTATCCCTTTGTATGGTGTGATTGGTTATACATATAAATTTCAAGTTTTAAATTAATTAAGTATTTTGTAAATAAAATGTTTAGAGTTGTCTTGCTCTCTAGACTTTATATACAAATCTTGTTTACGTCAGTGATCTGATGATTGCAATATTATATACAATAATTTGACCAGAACCGCAAGGACAGTACGTACGTAACTAGTTATGGTAACGCCCAAATGCATTGAGTCGAAAGAGCATGGTATCTAGAGTTTACTGTATACAAGCAGTAGCGCTGAAAAGCAATTAGCCTAGCCGGTACCTACTTTCTCGACTAGAAGAAAAAATTATCTTACCTCAATAAATTACCGCAGAAATGATATCAATTGAAATATTGACATGTACGTACGGGATATTTGAAAGGTGGTGGGATTTACACATGTCACGCCACATTCGTCTCACTCGCGCAAGGACACAAAGACCTGCCGTCTGTGCTGATAAATGTGACTATTGGCGGTGAGATTGAAAGAAATTATCACAATTTTGTTGTGCCATATTAAAGTAAGAAGTTCTCTCTTTGTAAAGTATGGTGAATTGTAGTACGGTTATCAGCCATGTTGTACCTATATTAGGTTTAGACTCAGCAATGCTCGACAAGCACTTGACCTTTCATCTATTTGTCTTTCGGGTATCTATTGTTGTTGCTATTTTGGAGTCAGTCGCTAGTGAGCAAACAGTACTTTGTCAAACTGATGGCAAAGGTAAATCGTCATACGCATGCTTGGCCTGCATTTGTAAAATTTTGTAAGAAAGTGAGACTGCAGCGTGCATTAATTAAGAAATTACTGACTTGATACTTAACTGGTATTAATCAGCTGGTTTCTGTTCAGATGTCTTGCTGTACAAGAAAAATATTACGCTGTACAGTCTTCTTGGATCAAATTTCAAATTCCTACAACATCGATTCCCAATAATCAAACAGTCAGGGAATTTTGTACCGTCTGATAAATACAGTTGGACTGTCAACGCATTTGAAACTAATTTTACCTATCAGTGGCAAAAAGCTGTTAAAACGTCAAACGGAAAAAGATATCGGACAATCTTCAAAATGTTTTACAGAAACCTCATAGTAAATGGTATTACAGAGGAATACGATGGTGTGCGCCTAAGATATACAGCTGTGCTACCTAATTCTACGACCTTTTATTCAAAAACGGCGACTTTGCGTGTCGGTGGTAAGTTAAATTATAACTAAAGCAATAAATAAATAATAAATAAGTAAATAATACATTGGAATACTATAATATTTAAAATAGTATAACTAAAATATCTCTAACTGTTATGTCTATTATCCTAAGTTATCAGAGACGTATCTCAAAGGGTTTCCAGTGTCCACAAAAACTGATGATTTTGCCACCCGGACGTCATGCATGCAAGTTCTTGATACACGTTTGCTACGGATACCATCATTTGATTGTTTAATAGTCCTACGCAATGCTGCGACGAGCAAAAATTCCATCTCTGTAAACAATTGAATACGAACGTCTCAGTGCACGGTTTTATGTTCTACCAATCGTTATAGATGCATGTTTTTAGGCAAGCAATCTAAATTATATTGCAAGGAGTTTTCTTCAAAATATTTTTAAAACTGTTCTTTTGTTTTTAATGTTAAATAAAAAAGAATTCAATTTTATTTACGTCTTTATTAATATATTGATTAATGAATTAATAAAACTCTTTTCTTTGCCATTTCTTAATAGATTAAGTCATGGTCTAATTAGGCATGCAAATTGTGTCATAGCTTTGTGCAAATAATTTGATTTGAAATTTTGCTGCTCGCAAGATACTAACATTTAGCTAGTCGTTGTAAATCCATCTGATGACCGTATGAGATACGCCGCTGATAAAATATATTTTCTCTTACTAGATATTGGTACAGTAATAGAATGTAATTTTTCACATATACAGATCTTCCCACAATCTCAGAACAATCGACAATTATAATGAGTGAATCAAACTCTCGTGTAAAAGCTTGTTTCAATGTTAACGGACGTCCCAAGCCTTCTCTGAAAATTGATCACCAAGCCAACATAATCGTCAACAGTTCTGTTGAAAAGAAAGAGGACTGCGTCTACTTCGTGCTTCAGAACGTCAAAGATGCCGAAAAATTTACTGTGACAGCAGAAAACTGTTTTGGACAATCAAATGTTACCATTAGTGTTCAAAAATTTCAAAGTTGGTTGACTTTACTCTGAAGACTTGATATAAACAAAGAAAACATAATTAATGTATTCGTTTTCACATCGCAGGCACTCCAAATCCTCAAAACGTTAGATCAAATGCTCCATCTATCAGTACTTCCAATGCACTCGGTACCCTGAAACCGTCAGAATCATCTGTTTCTTCATACTTAATCGGTGCAACGACACAAAACACTGCAGAAGAAAAGGACAATAAGACTTCGTCAGGTTGTCATGTATGATCAAATGTGGCCAATATTCTAAACATTTCTTCCTCAGGATTTCCAGTTTGGACATCTGCAATTATTGCCATTTTTAGTATTGCAGCTCTAATACTTGTTGTCTTTCTAATCATATTTTACGTTAGAAGTAAGTTGTAGTATTCTACACGCTTAATAGATTCTTACTCTTTGTCCTCCATTGTTTGATTAGAGAAACGACCACCAAGAGCAGCAAGTCAAGAATCAAAGTATTCATACATATTTTCTAAAATAACTTACTAAATTTGACCACTTCTCTAGGGACGCTGTCTTGATGGAATCAGAACCGACTGTGTATGCAATGCCAATAAAGAAGCGAGCTGTGGTATCGCCTTTCATTAAAGAATCTGCAACAAAAACACCAGAAGTACAGCTATCAATGGTCCTAGCAAACAAGCATGCGTTGGACTCTTTACCAACTAACCCAACCGAATGTCCTCTTTACTCGAATTTGTCTCAAGATGAGACCAACATGGCCTCTCAGGTAATTAAAAAAAATCAAATAATTCTAATGCATACCAACTAGTCACAATAAAATCATTCTTGAAGCAAATTTCAAATACAAACATTTCAATGTCTTGGCAATAAATAGTAGACCAAAAAATAGGCAAGTCATGCCTACCAGACTTCTACAGTTTAGCTAGTAAGAGTGCGTTACCGTACGCATTAAATTTTAGTCGTGTAACCAAAGATTAAATAATTTACCACAATTAAAATATTTCTTTATATGACGTCACAAACGTCAAGGTTAAAACTACTGTAAGCGAATTACACGTTCACAGCTACCTTCGCATCATGTAGCTGTTTGTTACTATTCAAGCGAATTATCGATCATATTTTATTTTAGGGAATCAATTATGACGAGTCTGAGTTACTTTGCGAGGAAGATGCACAACTAATGTATGCCACACCAGTAAAGACTACAACGGCAAATTCACAGCCCGAAATCGAGGACGACAATACGTTAACAGTTACGCAGAAATCGAGCAAAGAAGGCTACGACGGGCTATCTCCTCACATTACTCATTCAACTGCCCGTTCTCCAAATGTGAGGCACAACGACAGCGCCGCAATTTCTTCGGTAATTCAAACACACAAACTATGTCATGACATGAAAATATATTGTAGTTATTGTTGTGCATTTTAGAGTTTGCAGTATGCTGAGTTGCAGTTCGAAAACAACCCTGTGGACCCTGCAGTTCCATCTTCTGCTGCTGTCACGTATGCTAGCATAAAAACATAACTATGAAGTTTAATTTTGGCTAAGACGGTTAGCTAGCAAGATTTTTGAGTCGGTTCTTTATCGATTATCCAAAATTTGCGTAATTTTTAAATACAAGTAAAATTTGTTGCTAAGGGTTAACTCCAGGGTACGCCTTTCAATGGTCTTCGCTCGAATTGTCAAACTCCGACTTTAAGAAAATCTTTTTTATTTAAGTTTTTAGAATAGGAACACATTCTCTTTGCAATGTAAGCCAATTTATACTGCCGAGTGCATGGAATAAGTTAAGTAATGGATTTCTATAATCAGCGTGTCACCTATTCCAAAGCAGGCGTTAGTTCTAGTATATTAACAGGGTCGGTGGATCTGGGGAATGCAGAGTCGTATAGATGTGGCTTTGGCAGGATGACGGAGATCATTAATCCCCAACTTTGAGCAAAACCTCCATTTCTGTAAGCAAACAGCATTTTCGTACTGTATGTATGTACTCAAATGTCTTTCATGCCCCGACCCCAACTTGCTAGTGGATCAGCCGACCCTGTATCCCTACTGCTAGGAATATCGATGCCAATCGTCCTGACATCATTTTCAAAAATAAGAAGACAAACACAAACATCGCCAGGAAACAGGCTGAGAAATTGAAGAAATGCAGAGACTTGCGAGTGGAGGTAAGCCGCATGTGACAGTGTCAGACACTGGTTGTTCCAGTGGTGTTAGGATTGTTGGGCACAGTGCACGCAGGTATTGCACGGTGGGTGGACATTATTGCAGGTCATCACAACCTGCAGAAATTACAGAAAGTAATGCTTCATGAATCCAGTCCGATCCTACGTAAAATCGTGTCTTCTGTTTAGACAAGCATCCATGATGGTCTAAGCACCTCTGAGGCATAGTTTGGCTATTGTGCTTACAATAGACTTTACAAACCAGACTGATATGATTGAACACGACAGTTTATACTACTAAAATTGGCGGTGTTTGTATATATATATATATATATATATATATATATATATATATATATATACCAACGTTGTATCAAGTTTGATAGCCGGCTAGGCCGGATTACGCACAAGGCTAAATTTGTGTTACAGGCGTAACTCGGCGTGGGTAAGAACATAGGCAGGGTTGCGTCGGCCTCCAGCCTTATTCGGGTCTCTTTTCGCAGGTGCAACGTAGAACGACACTTTGCTGTAGAATTACCTAACGGGCAGGGTTTGTCATTATTTCAGGAAAGAGACTGAATGCCTCTGATAAACAAAATTTGAAGAAAAGTTGAATTACGCGGATTTTATCTCATAGCGTAGTTTTCTTTCTCATAAGTTCATTTGTTGTTGTCTACATGCCTGAGTTACGGCACAATGCTTTCTAGCAGAGCTCTCAGACTGGGTTATCTGGGCAAGCTGTAGTTAATTTTGCTTATCTTGAAGATCAAACTACGTCCAGAGCGAAGAGATAGGTTCCAAAAAGAAATATTGAGTGGTGTTACATCTATAAGGTTAGCATCAAACGAGATTGTTGCGTTTTACTATCTACACATCTAAAGTAAGCAAAAATTCAAATTTAGTTTAAATCATATCTTTCTACGTATTGCTACCTTTCATGATCATCCATTCAACACAACATACCAACAAAAATAGTCCAACATGTCTCGCCGCTCTGCCAGCTTACAAAGGCAATCTTCCATTCTTTGGAAGAGACAGAATAACAGCGTCAGAAACGCCGACAGGACCTATGTGCACGAGCAGCCTCAACGAGAGCAATGGAAACACCAGAACAGCGTCAGAAACGCCTACAAGACCTCTGTGCACGAGCAGTAAAAGGGATAGTATCTGAAACACCAAAACAGAGTCAGAAACATGACAAGACCTCTATGAACGAGCATCAAGAGGAAAGCATTTGAAACACCAGAACAGAATGAGGTACGGATTGAGAGTGTTCACACACGAGCAGCTGCAAAGAGAGCGGCTCAGACAGACGAAGAAAGGGAGAATGAGATAAGAGAACGTCATCTGCGTACGTCAATTTCATCAGCACGTCACTGCACTCCAGAACGTGAAAGACTGTTTGAAGTATTGAAGATCTCCGGTGTTGCATTCAATTACAACTCATCTCTTGATTATTCTATTGCGGCGAAGATTTGATCCATGTCTCAGAGCTGCGGGAAGTGTGGAGCATTGAAATGGCAGAAGGAAGCGAAAGGCATGTGCTGCTAGAATGGCAAAGTTTCTTTGCCAACACTTCCTTCTCCTCCAGAACCTCTCAAAACCATGCTAAATGGAGCAACAGCAGAGAGCCGAATTTTCTCGATAACATGCGCAAGTACAACAGCTGTTCTCAGATGACGAGTTTTGATCTGACAAATAAGTCACTGAGTATTGCTATATGCTAATTTTTATGGTTCAAGAGCAAGTTTATCACACTATCGGGAGTCTTCTTTCAATGGCCGGTGATGAGGCAAAGTTTCTGCAGATCTACTTTATTTGAGAACCAAAAGACCAGGCCAAACGACGAGGTCAGATTATTCCTGGAACCAAGCTCCCCATTATCTGGTCCCTTCAAGGGATGCTCCAGAAAAACAACTATTTGGTCCACAGTTTCACGTAAGCATTTGAAAACCATCTAGGAAGAGAGTTTGACATTGTCATCAATATAGTATACTTGATATAATAAATGTGTGTGTGTGTGTGT
This sequence comes from Corticium candelabrum, assembly GCF_963422355.1. Classification (NCBI taxonomy): domain Eukaryota; kingdom Metazoa; phylum Porifera; class Homoscleromorpha; order Homosclerophorida; family Plakinidae; genus Corticium; species Corticium candelabrum. The sequence continues at coordinate 4,787,566 of NC_085087.1, read as the reverse complement.
GTGTGTGTGTGTGTGTGTGTGTGTGTGTGTTTGTGTGTGTGTGTGTGTGTGTGTGTGTGTGTGTGTGTGTGTGTGTGTGTGTGTGTGTGTGTGTAAACGAAATTCTTTATGAGAATTCTTTAGAGATACTCTTCATAATAAATTGAAAGGGGTAAATGAGATGTACTTCATTAATGCATATAAGAATAAATAAATTAAACACTAACGGTCTAATCTGCTCGTGTGGAGGACGGTCCAGTTAGCTAGTAATAATAATAACAGCATGATGCTGGACAGACTCCGTCGTGAGTACTTTCGCAAAGTGAAGGTGGTTCTCCGGACTGATTTTTATGGTCACAACAAGATTCTAGCCATCAATGGGTTTGCACTACCGGTTCTCACTTACGGTTTTGGCGTCATTCATTGGGGTAAATGGACCTGTAGAAGCTCGATCGACGGACAAGAAAGCTCCTCTCTATGCACGGTGTCCACCATCTTTTTGCAGACGTTGACCGACTGTACGCTCCTTGCAGTGATGAGGATAGGGGTTTCAACAGATTGAGTCGACATATCAATCTTGTATTGTGAGGTTGAACTGTTACCTTGGCGACAGTTCTGATCCTTTTAAACAGATGATACGGGAGTGTGACTCCGAAAAATCTTTACACTCGATCAAGCGCATGGCTTGTCGCTTTATTGCACAGATGCGGAAGAGTCTTGCTTCGGACGACAAGTTGCAAAGATTACACAGGAATGCATTCATCTCGGTTGAAGGTGTCTTCGAGCAAGCGCCTGAAACAGATGCGAGACATTACCGTACGCGTTACAGTTCTCTTCGTGTGCGGTCCTGGAGCGGGAAGTCTATGCATGGGCAGTATCGCCGCCTCACTGAGCAACCGCCTGTGGACATGAAAGATACCTACGAATGGCTAAAGGCAGCAAATATTTCTGCTGCAACTGAGGGACTGGTTGTTTGCTGCTCAAGACCAAGCTCTTCGGTCTCGGTACTATGAGCTCAAGATTCTACATCGTGATGTCAGTCCTACTTACCGCATGTGCAGTGTAGCCCTGGAAACAGTCGATCACATTGTTGCAGGCTGTAGTGCTTTGGCACCGATGAACTACACTGATCGACACAATCAGGTGGTCTACATCATTCACTGAGATGTTTGTCGTAATTTTGGTGTTCCAGTGGAGAGCAGATGGTACCGGCATCATGCTGATAGGCTTGTGAAGACGAATGACATTACTATGATGTGGGATATCACCATCCCAACTGCCAAGAAAATCAAAGCAATCGTCCAGACATCTGTCTCAGAAATAGGAAGACAAACACTTGTCTTCTTATTGATATCAGCTGTCCTGCTGATAGCAACATTGGCAAGAAACATGTTGAGAAGTTGGCGAAGTACAGCGACTTGCGAGCAGAGATAAGCCGCATGTTAAATTGTCGAAAACTGATGGTTTCGGTGGTCTTGGGAGCTTTGGGCAAAGTGCACTCAGGTATTGCACGGTAGCTGGACATTATTACACGCCGTCGCAACCTGCAGCACTTACGGAAAACAGTGCTTCTGGGATCTACTCGGATCCTTTGTAAAGTCATGTCTTCTTTCTAGACAGCCGTGATGGTCTAAGTACTTCTGAAGCAGGGTTTGCTTCCTGTACTTGTAATAGACTTTACAAACCAGACTGATCTGGTTGAGCACGACAATGATAATAATAACAATGATTACCACTCTATGGTTTGGGGGTTCAAACCCCAGTAACGACAGTAAATTATGAAACTTGTCTGTCTTTCTTTCTCATATTTCTCTAGCTTTATACAAGAGACTATGACTCGTTTCAGTTGTTGGGTAGTTTCTGCGGTCTGGCGAACGGTCCGTTGACAATGACATTCAGTGCTTTCCTGGTGGTTATTTATATCCACTAGGCGTGCTGTCCCGATATTTGCGGTCACAGTAATGACTGCAATACATATCGAATTGGCTAGTCATTGATCGCCGTGTGGACTACACAATAACATGTACCCTGCTCGGCTAACCTGCCGGGTTGGTGGGCGTCCAGATGGGGGTAAAGACCCCTCTTGCCCATTATGGAAGGGCATAACGAAACAATAATAATAATAATAATTACAATTATAATGGATCTACTCGGATCCTTCGTAAAGTCATGTCTTCTTTCTAGACATCCGTGATGGTCTAAGTACTTCTGAAGCAGGGTTTGCGTCCGGTACTGGTAATATACTTTACAAACCAGACTGATCTGGTTGAACACGACACATAATAAAACTCCATGGTTTGGGGGTTCAAACCCCAGTGACGAAAGTAAATTATGAAACTTGTCTGTCTTTCTCTCTCATGTTTCTCTAGCATTAATCATGAGGCTATGATTCGTTTCAGTCGTTGGGGAGTTTTTGTGGTCTGGCGAACGGTCCATTCACGATGACGTTCAGTGCTTTCCTGGTGATCATTTATATCCACTAGGCGTGCTGTCCCGATATTTGCGGTCATCGTAATGCTTGCAATCTATATCGAATTGGCTGGTCGTTGATCGCCGTGTGGACCACACAAAAACATGTACCCCGCTGGGCTCACCTGCCGGATTGTTGGGTGCTCAAATGGGGTAAAGACCCTACGTTCCCATTATGGAGGGGCATACCGACACATAGACTTTACAACCCAGGCTGATCTGGTTAAGCACACATAAATAATAATAATAATAATAATAATAATAATAATAATAGAGTGCATCCATCTCGGTTGAAGGTGGCTTCGAGCAAGCGCCTAAAACAGATGCGAGACATTACCGTACGTGTTGCAGTTCTCTTCGTGTGCGGTCCTGGAGCGGGAAGCCTATGCACGGACAGTATCGTCGTCTCACTGAGCAACCGCCTGTGGACATGAAAGAGACCTACGGATGGCTAAAGGCAGCGAATCTTCCTGCTGCAACTGAGGGACTGGTTGTTGCTGCTCAAGACCAAGCTCTTCGGACTCGGTACTATGAGCGCAAGATTCTACATCGTGATGTCAGTCCTACTTGCCGCATGTGCAGTGTAGGCCTGGAGACAGTCGACCACATTGTGGCAGGCTGTAGTGCTTTGGCACCGACGGACTACACTGATCGACACAATCAGGTGGCATCCATCATTCACTGGGACGTTTGTCGCCATTTTGGGGTTCCAGTGGAGAGCAGATGGTACCGGCATCATCCTGATAGGCTTGTGGAGACGGATGACATTACTATGATGTGGGATACCACCATCCCCACTGCCAGGAAGATCAAAGCCAATCGTCCAGACATCTGTCTCAGAAATAGGAAGACAAACACTTGTCTTCTTATTGATATCAGCTGTCCTGCTGATGGCAACATTGGCAAGAAACATGCTGAGAAGTTGGCGAAGTACAGCGACTTGCGAGTGGAGATAAGCCGCATGTGGCATTGTCGAACACTGGTGGTTCCGGTGGTCTTGGGAGCTTTGGGCACAGTGCACGCAGGTATTGCACGGTGGCTGGACATTATTCCAGGTCATCACAACCTGCAGCACTTACAGAAAACAGTGCTTCTGGGATCTACTCGGATCCTTCGTAAAGTCATGTCTTCTTTCTAGACAGCCGTGATGGTCTAAGTACTTCTGAAGCAGGGTTTGCTTCCGGTACTTGTAATAGACTTTACAAACCAGACTGATCTGGTTGAGCACGACATAATAATAGACCATGGCGTAGTGGTTAGCGACAATGACTATCACTCCATTGTTTGGGGGTTCAAACCTAAGTGACAACAACAACTTTTGAAACTTGTCTGTCTTTCTTTCTCGTGTTTCTCTAACTTTGTCTATAAAACTATGACTCGTTTCAGTCATTGAGGAGTTTGACGATGACGTTTAGCGCTTTCCTGGTAGTCATTGCTTTTTACTAGGCGTGCTAATCACGAGTTCGCGATCACCGTAATGCCTGCAACCTACATCGAATTAGCTAGTCACTGATCGCCGAGTGGACTCAACAGAAACTTGTAGTTTGCTAGGTTTACCTGCCGGTTGGTGGGCGCCCAGATGGGGTAAAGACCCCACGTGCCCATCATAAAGCCCATCATTGTTGTTTACCTAATGACCGATTTAAGACAACACTAAAACAAGAAGCAGATAGAAGACAGCTGAAGTTTGAATAGAACAATGGAACACGGTACGCCAATTAGCCATACAAGTAATTATCACATCGTCTTCAAAACTTCTGACTTGATGATGCATCAAATATTTTGTATATTAATTAATTATCTTCTCAGAACAAAACCCAAAATGGTATATACAGAACCAATGTATTTATAACTCAGAACTTATAAATAAAATGTAAAGAAGCAAGCAATTACAGATGCAAGCGTCACACTCTACAATGAAAATATTACACTATATCAACTTGCAGGTTCACTCCTTTATTTTACTTCAAATTTTTCCGATGACAGTCTACATAATACACTTTCTAGGAAGTACACTTGGATTGTAAACATCTATGGAAATGACTATACTTACAAGTGGCAATTTAAATATCCCCAGATTACCAGATCAGACAGTCTTTTATGTTCGTTACAGAATATTTACACAACTAAGGCAAGCGAAGCACACGATGATGCGCAAATCAGATATGAAACTTGTATAAAAAATTCTAAGACATTTTTTTCTGCAACAGCAACTCTACATATTGCTGGTAAGAAATTGTAGCAAAACAATAAATATTAATTAGTTAGTTAGTTAATAATTCGTGCGTTTAATGCAATTAATCGCTTTCAAATTTTATTTAATTTTAAATTAACGTATATTATTTAATTGTTAATAGATGTATTTACTATTGTTTACTTATACAGCTCATCCACAAATTTTGAAAAATTAAAAAGTTTGATGGGTGTCGCCGAGTCTTTGGCCGAGGCTTGTTTTAATGTCTCCAGGAGTCCTGAGCCTTCAATAACAATCAGCAAACGAGACAGTGCAGACGTTTCGTATCTTCCATACAGAAGAACTGCGTACGTTTGGACATCTGAAAGTCACTGATACGGGAAACATCACTATAAAAGTAAAAATCTGTTACGGAAATTCAAACGTAACTATTTATCTTTAGGTTTCTCGACGTAAGTAACATGCAGAAACATACTGAATGAACAAACTTTGATTCAAATGTCTGGTTTGAAACAGCTAAAATCTCTACTACTGAAAAATAAGAAACAAGTAATATGACAAAAAGAACAACAAACCAAAGTACTGGAAATACAGCAGATGAAAAAACTTTATCAAGTAACAAACTTCAATTTCAAGATATCTGTTTACATTTGGCTTTCTTGCTAAGAAATGCCAATTTGGAGATATGTAGTTATTGCAATTTGTAGCATCGCAGCTGTAATCGCTTTCGTTGCTCTGCTTGTCTATTATATTAGAAGTAAGTAATATATACAAATTTTGTGTATTTGCTTTGCTCGTTGTGTTGTGAATAGAAGCTAAATCTCTAAGAGAGAAACGCCAAGAGTCAAGATATTTCAGATTTATAAGAAAAAGCAAGTTTCTCAAATGGATATTAATGTCCAGATATGATCTACCCTTACAATCACAGCCACCTGTGTATGAGACATCAGTCAATATCACGATAGCAACATTTAGCAAATGCGCAACTATGGTAACCAATGATAAAAAATGCCAAATTAAGAAATTATAAATGACAACTGCCTTTAATTCTGAATTAATTTTTAAAATATTTATAATTTTTAATAAGTCAAAAATTGTTAAATAAATACTTGGTGTTAAACATACATACCAAATTTTTAAATCCATTTTTTAGCTTGAAGAGTATGACGAGCAGGTTGTATGGAATAATTTGGCTGAAGAAGTACCGTGTGCAACCACACCAGAAAGACATGAAGTCAAGTTTTATTTGAAGTCTAAGTCCACGGATAAAATAACAGCTGCCGAAACAACTGGAGGAGGTTATGACATACCATGTTTTCTGGGTGTGGATTCGACCGTAATGATGTAAATAGCGGAGTGACTACAGCAATTCCTTGTTCTTCTTCTCCTACATGTGCTACTGTCCACAAATACTATGAGAAATGTTAGTCAAAATTGATGAGCTAAGTAAGAGCACTGTTTAGTTAACTGTTAAACAAATGTTGAAAACAATCGTAGAAGTTCGAAGGTGCGCACGTTGAATCCGGGATTCGCAGCTCTGCGTTTGACACACACACACACACACACACACACACACACACACACACACACACACACACACACACACACACACACACACACACACACACACACACACACACACACACACACACACACACACACACACACACACACACACACACACACACACACACACACACACACAAACACACACACACACACGCAAGCAAGCAAGCAAGCAAGCGGTTATATAGAAAGACTCCAAAACTTAAATTCATACTACACTAAGCCTATATATATATTTATTTATATTTGTATATCTATATATTTATATATTTGTATATTTATTAAATTTTTATGCGTATTTTAGCACTTGTCATATGAATTTACGGCAAAACGGAAAAACGGGTTGGCAAAACGACAATGCCAGATGAATTCAATTTTGACTCTGTAACATATGCGCTAAAATTTGAAGCAAGGGACCCTTTTCGAGGGGTCGACTCAATTGTAATTTTGCTTCCTCACGTGACTAAACAGCAAAGGAGACTGATTTGTGACAACGGAATGAAAAGAAGAAACTAAAAGAAGAAAGTTTTTGAGTTTCCGCGCGGTACTTTGACAGAAATTATTGCTACGCAAACATTATCACGTGACAACGTGACCATTGTTACGCGACTATCTCAGTAAACGAGTGAGACGATTGAACCGTGAGTGAAGAATTGAAGACAACTATATTATTTTGCGTTCAATTACCCGAACTCTGCATTCAATTATCCGATACAGGCAATCAATTATCCGAATTTAGCGTTCAGTTATCCGATTCGGGCATTCAATTATCCGACTCGGGCATTCAATAAATTGATGTTATGACTTAGTTAGAAACACTAAGTATAGAAATAGTTATTTTAGCCGCCCATTTCTTTCATGACGTCTTTCTATGATGCTCACTAACGTTTCATCTGAACAATAAATGATTGGTTCAGGAAAGGTGGGAAGGCGAAGTAGTGAAATTCGAGCTCATGATTAGCTATAAACCAGGTACGACGCATGATGGACTGATGCATGGTGTCACGCAGGACGCGCGGTTTACAAAGTATGCGGATTACACCACGATTGACAGAGCATAAGGCGTTGTTGTAGGCTTCCTAGATATGTAGATTTTGTTCTTTCACAACAGCTTAGTTAGACCTCTGCGGAAACGTGGGACACCAAGATTTGTGCAAAGGAAATTATCGCACAACACACACTAAATATTCACGCTAAAGTCAAGATTAAATAAAAATTATTTCGTCTAGACAGCTGATGAATGATGATATTTGAGCGGCTGCCCAACCGCAGACTGTAAGTTATTCAGTTTTCCATGACAATAATTGAACGCCTAAATCGGATAATTAAACGCCCAATACGGATAATTTACTGCCTGAATTGGATGATTGAATGCAAAATATTATAGAAGAGCAACTGAAAGTCTGTTTCCTGAGTTCCCGCGTTTGTTTGACAAAAACTATTGCTACGTAGCGCAACCATTGTTACGCGAACAAGTAAAGACAGTACACCATCGCTCGCCAAACACAATGCTAACCAAGCATTTACTAGTTTACTATGTTTTCCAAGCGTGCAAAAAAAGAAGACCACGCCCACACAACGCTCCAAAACCTTGGCAATCCCTACCTAGAGGGTACTATTACGGCAAAGTATAGAGTCGGGTTGAGAAAACGACGATGCCGGATGAATGCAATTTTGACGCCGCAACTCATGCGAATAAAATTGAATTAAGGGTCTCCTTTCAAGGGCTCGACAAAATAACAATATCTTGGCGAGAAAATTAACAAGATTCTAGATTTTGTTCCCGTACGCGAATAAAGAGCAAATGAGACTGATGGTTGACAAAAGAAATAGAAAGGAAAAGCTAAAAGATGAGAAAAGTCTGTTTTTTGAGTTTCGCGCGTTACTTTGACAGAAATTACTGCTATGCAACCATTATCACGTGACTACGCGATAATTGTTACGTGACTATCTTAGTTAGTAAACGATTCAAGCGTGAACGAAGAATGAATAACAAAGCCAGAAGAAGAGCAACTGACAGTCTGATTTTGAGTTCCCGCATTTTGTTTGACAAAAATTATTGCTTCCTACCACAATGCTAATTGAGCATTTACTATTAGTACTGGGAAATGCTCCGGTGGCACTAAAATTCCATCTCAGAAAACAATTGAATACAGACGTCTCAGTGCACAGTTTTGTGTATTACCATTAATTACATGCATATTTTCTAGACATGCATCATTATATTGTAAGCTGTTGTCTTCAAAGATACTTTAAGTAAAAATAGTTCTGCTGTCTATAATGTTAATTAGAAAGACCATTTTTATCTACATGTCTATTAATATAAACTGTTTAATTAATTTACAAAAATTAGCATTTTTTGCTAATTCTTAATAGATTAAATTATGGTCTAAATTAGACATGCAAATTGTGTGATAGTTTTATGCAAACTATTAGATATCGAACTTCTGCTGCTTTTACGGCGATATGGTTTGGCTGTCGTTGTAAATCCCTCTGACAACCGTATGAGATACACCCCTGATTAAATATATTTTCTCTTACTCCTTAGATAGTAATAGAATTCAATTTTGGCACATATAATGACAGATCTTCCCACAATCTCAGAACAATCGACAATTATGAGTAAATCAAAATCTTGTGTAAAAGCTTGTTGTAATGTTACTGGAAGTCCAAAGCCTTATCTCCAAATTGATCAACAAGCCAACAAAATCGTCAACGGTTCTGTTGAAATAGACGAGAACTGCGTCTACTTGGTGCCTCATAAAGTCAATAATGCCGAAAACATACTGGACTGCAGAAAACGTTTGTCAAATAAATTTTAGTACACCATTTCAAATGTTAAAACTATTTTGACTAGAACTGCAGAATAGCAATCTATAACTTTCAAAAACAAATATATACATCTAAGGAACTGATGATCTACTGCCTTACAAAACACGTTATTGTTGATTTATGATTGATCTAAATGTAAAGTTTGGACTACAGCGCTCATTGTCGATTCTGTCTGTATTTTGCTGTGCCAACTAACTGCCATTTTGGTCTGACAAATACCAACAGCGCTAGAATTTGTAACCCCGCAGGAGAAGGCATGTTGGTGGCCTAAAATTTAAAATTAGATTAAGAAAACAACATTTAGATAATGTCATACATAGCACGACTGTAAGCTTGACAGATACAATATATTGGATATTAAATCATAAATGGTATTTACAAAACTTTTATAAAATGCAGCTACTAGTATGTGCAAATTAAATCAAAGTTTTTAAATTTGATTTAGAATCGTTTGCTTGGTAATTAAGGATAGATTACATTGTTGATTAAACAGACACTTACCTAACGCATTTCTAAGCGTGTTAAATTAAAATACACCTAACTGCCATAATTGTTTATCTTCTTAGTACCGACCATGACAAGCAGTTGCCATTTATCCTTCGGCATGGTGTGATTGTTTATACATTTAAATTTAAATTTTTGAATTTGTTAAGTATTTTGCAAATAAAATGTTTAGACTTGTCTTACTCCCCAGACTGTATATATACATCTTGTTTACGTTAACAATCTGATGATTGCAATATCACATGCAATAATTTGACCAGAACTGCTAGAACACTATGTATGTAACTAGATATGGTATCGCCCAGCTCCATCGAGTCGATAAAATAACATGGTATCTAGAGTTTACTGTATAAAAGCAGTAGCGCAGCAAAGCATGATCCTAGCCGTTGCCTATTTTCTCGACTAGAAGCAAACTTATCTACCTTAATAAATTACCGTAGAAATAATATCAATAGAAAAATTGACATGTACGTACGGGATATTTGAAAGGTGGTGTGCTTTACAGATGTCACGCCACGTTTGTGTGATTCGCACAAAGAGACAAAGGCCTACAGCCTGTTCTAATAAATGTGACTATTGGTGACGAGATTGAAAATTGTTATCGTAATTTTTTTGCGCCTTGCTAGAGTAAGAAGTTCCCTCTTTGTAAAGTATCGTGAATTGTAGTACTATGGTTATCGACCACGTTGTAACTATATTATGTTCAGACTCAGCAATGTTCGACAAGCACTTGACCTTTCATCTATTTGTCTTTCGGGTATCTATTGTTGTCGCTATTTTGGAGTCAGTCGCTAGTGGGCAAACAGTACTTTGTCAAACTGATAGCAAAGGTAAATCGTCATGCGCATGCTTGGCCTGCATTTGTAAAATTTTGTAAGAGAGTGAGACCGCAGCATACATAAATTAGAAAGTTACTGGCTTGTTACTTAACTGGTATTGATCAGCTGATTTCTGTCTAGATGTCTTGCTGTACGAGAAAAATATTACGCTGTACAGTCTTGTTGGATCAAATTTCAGATTTCTACCACATCGATTCCCAATATTCGAAAAGTCAAAATATTTTATACTGTCTGATAAATACAGTTGGACCGTCAACGTCTTTGAAACCAATTTTATCTATCAGTGGCCAAAAGCTGTCAAGACGTCAAACGAAACAAAATATCGGACAATCTTCAAAATGTATTACAGAAACCTCAAAGTAAATGGTATTACAGAGGAATACGATGGTGTGCGCCTAAGATATACAGTTGTGCTGCCTAATTTCACAATCTTTCATTCAAAAACGGCGACTTTACGTGTCGGTGGTAAGCTAAATTATAAGTAAAGCAATAAATATTTACTAAATAACTAATTCGTACATTGGAATCTTTAATGTTCAAGATTAGTATAACTAAATTAACTCTCACTGTCATGTATATTATCCTAAGTTATCTGAGACTTATCTCAAAGGATTTTCCAGAGTCCATAGAAACTGATGATTTTAGCACACAGACGTCATGCATGCAAGTTCTTGATACACTTTTGCTACGGATACCATCATTTGATTTGATTGCTTGCTAGTCCTGCGCAATGCTCCGACGAACCAAAATTCCATCTCTGTAAACAATTGAATACGAACATCTCAGTGCACAGTTTTATGTTCTACCATTCGTTTTAGATGCATGTTTTCTAGACTTGGAAACTTATATCGCAAGCAGTTTTCTTTAAAGATACTTTAAGTCTAAATTGTTCTGCAGTTTATAATGTTAAATAGAAAGATCTCGATTTTATCGACATGTCTATTAATATAAACTGTTTAATTAATTCATTAAATTAGGATTTTATTTGCTAATTTTTATAAATTAAGTCAAAGTCCAAACTAGGCATGGAAATCGTATGATAATTTTATGCAGACAATTTAATTCGAACTTCTGCTGCTTTTACGGCGCTTGGTTTGGCTGTCGTTGTAAATCCCTCTGATAATCGTATAAGATAAGCCCTAATTAAATATATTTGTCTTACTACTTAGTAGTAATAGAATTTAAATTTTACACATATACAGATCTTCCCACAATCTCAGAACAATCGACCATTATTTGGAGTGAATCAAATTCTCGAGTAAAAACTTGTTTTAATATTACCGGAAGTCCCAAGCCTTCTCTGAAAATGAATCAACAAGCCAACAAAATCGTCAACAGTTCTGTTGAAATAGACGAGAGCTGCGTCTACTTTGTGTTTCATAAAGGCAATAATGCCGGAAAATTTACTGTGACAGCAGAAAACTGTTTCGGACAATCAAATATTACCATTAGTGTTCCAAATGTTCAAAGTAAGTTTACTTTACACTAAACAATTGACATGAGCGAAGAATCCATTGCTAAGATATTCGTTTGGACATCACAGGCACTCTAAGTACTGAAAACTCTAAAATATATACTCCACCTGTTAGTACTTCAAATGTGCTCAGTACTCTCACACGGTCAGAATCACCTCCTGTTTCTTTATATTTGATTGGTGCAACGACACAAAATACTGCAGAAGAAGAGAGCAATACAACTTCATCAGGTAACCATGTATGACCAAATTTTTTTGGTGTACTAATATTTTTAAAGCATTTTCTCTTTAGGATTTCCAAGTTGGGCATATGCAATTATTTCTATCTTTAGTATTGCGGCGGTCACATTCTTTCTCTTACCTATCATACTTTATGTTAGAAGTAAGTTGTGGTATTCTACATGCATGCACGCTATATTTACGTTTTGTCATGCATTGTTGGATTAGAGAACACATCATACAAAGCAGCAAGTCAACATTCAAAGTATTTAAACATATTTGCCAAATAATTACTATATTACAAATAGTGTTCTATTAATTATTGATAGAATCAGGTGTAGGCGCACGATTATGTTGTTGACCATTGCATACGGGGTTCGTCATAACCTGGTTAATTTTTGTGGCTTCGTGCAAGTTTCTTACAGAGGCGCATAAAACCGTCACCTGCAGCCAAATTTAAGTCTTGGTTTCGTCTAGATCAATCCGATTTTTTGACGTCATTCGATAGCAAATTTGATACTCCGCCACTACACCACAAAGACTATTCGAGTTTGTATTGGGAACGTCTTGATAGCCTCTCAGTGGCGGTGAAGCGATCTCCAGCAGCAAACGTTTGCAAAGTGTCAGTTATAAGATATAGACGGAACCGATCGATGTCATTTCCTTTATCCATAAATTACATCTCTATAATAAGATGTATTTCAAAGATCTTTTCTATATATAATTTTTGCTTATGTTGAAACGTATATTTTACATAAAATAACTATTGCATTACTATTGACATAACACAATTCACTATTTACAATACCTACTAACTAAAATTATGTTTAGTAATGGAGCAGTGGATTCATCGAATCCAACGAATGAGGGGTCCAGCCATGTCTATGAATACATAACTAATGAAGACCAAGTGAGGCAAGTGAGACTGGAGTCATCTTATGTTGAACCATTCAATTTCGCTATTCAAGAAAATCCAGCCTACGGAGCTGCAGTTTAATTCTTCAATTGACGCAACAATGTTGTTGCTACAGATGTTGGCACTTCACCTTCATTTGATGACAAACAGCCGCTTAACTTTAAAGGAGCTAGTGTAGACCTGTTTCAGCTTAGGTTGTATCTGGAGTAGAGCATAAAATGATTTCATTCATTTTTGCAAAAGCAGAAAAATTTACATGTAATGCAAATTGGAAACTTGCACCGTTGAAATTTACGTGCATAAAGTCTAAAAGACGATTTAATTAAGCAACGACATAGATATAACGTTACAATAATTAAGCGATTAACAATAAGCATGAAGCAGGGACATAACAGTTCGCATATTTCTGAAAGATCAGACATTATTTACAAAAAATTGGAAAAAACGAGAAAATGCAATTATCTGCAAATTCAAATTAAATCTTTTTTAAATTTTAATTTTTAAATAGTTAACAGGTAATCGATTATATAAGGTTGCAATGTTACACAAAAGATTTACTCACGTGATGAACTACGATTTTGTCACATTGACAAGGCATTATGCTATGTATCTAATCGTCTGTGTTACTTTTTCGGCATACCAAACGTACAGCAATCAGACAGTTGAGTGTACGAAGTCATTACAAGCGCTAAGTATATGGAAAGTTCCAAGTCTAAATTACTGTGCGAATGATACGTCACATTAATGTATATAATGCTTGCCTGAAAATTAATCGTATCAGAAAGCAAATTCTTACTTGAAATGTCTTACATCGACACTAATGTTTTTAGTTACAACATCACACAAGAACGAGTTTGAACTACGTGACACCTACAAAGATTACATCTCTTCATTTATACCAACATTTCCTAATTTAGTAAAATACCACTCATAACTTTGCTATTATTGATCAAATGTGAAAGTTTGTACCACAGCGCTCATTGTCGATTCTGTCTGTATTTTCATGTGCCAAATGTCCTTTTGTGTAACAAATATCGACAACGCTAGAATTTGCAATCCAGCAGGATAAGGAATACTGGTGACCTAAACTCTAAAATTAGATTAAGGCAACAACATGCAGATACGTCATACATAACTAACACGATTGTAAGCGTGACAGATACAATATATTGGATATCAAATCATAAATAGCATTTACAAAATATTGTTAAAGTGCATCTACTAATTTGTAAAATTCAAAATCAAAGCTATAAATTTTTGATTTAGAATCGTTTGCTTGGTAATTGACTATAGTTTACCATTTCGATTAAACAGACACTTGCGTAATGCATTTCTACTCGTGTTAAAATACACCTAACTGCTGTAATTGTTTACCATCTCAGTACCGAACACGACAAGCAGTTGCCCTTTATCCCTCGTAACGGTGTGATTGTTTATACATATAAATTTCAATTTTTGAATTAGTTAAGTATTTCGTAAATAATATGTTTAGAGTTGTCTTGCTCTCTAGACTTTATATATACATCTTGTTTACGTCAGTAATGTGATGATTGCAATATCACATACAATAATTTTACCACAACTGCTAGAACAGTACGTAGCCTTGCAAGCCAGGCTCTTCCGCGCAGTCGCTGAGCTAAACGCACGTGAATCACACGAGGAGGAGGAGCTTTTACCGGAATTGCTCCAGCGCGAAAAGAGCCTGATCGCTTTAGAGAACGTCATAGTGACGTGGGACCCCCGATCCGACTTCATAGCTTGATAAAGCTAATTCGATTAGGTAAGCATGTAGGTATGAAAGCTGAAACACGCGGCATCGCTTCACGCACTTGCTTGTTTTGCACGAAGTACGTAGTTGACACCATCGTTCGCTTCTAGTACGAATCTAGACAGCTCAGCCATGTAATATTCTGCAGGGTCACGACTCCTTTTCAGCGTTCAGTTTCGCCAACCGTACACCGCCGAATCTAGATCTGCAGCACGGTAGTTTGAGAAAAGAACTCATTGTACGGGGTTAGTGTTTATGTAGCAGTGAGAATCCGTGCATTGAAACAAGTCGTACGTAGAGCGCGGCCCCGTTCCTCGGACACCATAAAATTCCGACGCGAGTTCATTATCCGTTCAGACGCGTACCCAGGATTTCTCTGGATTTTTATATTAATATCAATAATATTGATCTGTTTATATTAATATCAATATTATTGATCTTAATAACTGTTTATATCAATATCTGGATTAATATTGATATTAATGGTTTAATTGATATTTGATATTTACTCTCATCCTTGTAATATCGCGATGTCTTATGTATCTATACAAGTTGACAAAATGTCTTTCAAAATCATTCTTCGCGAATGTTTCCTGGAAAACTGTAATAACTGCATCAAAATCGATTGTCATCGACTGATTGATGTGTAGTAGAGCCAAACTGCTTAGTCTATCTTGGCCCATTGAGGACTTTAGGTATGTCTTTAGTCGCCTTGAACGATCTTTTCTTGCCGTACTCTACTTGAACCGGGAATTTGTAATTGAAGACTGGTCTAAACGCCTGCTCAATCAGCTTGTACTTGTCGTCGTTGTTCATGTAGCGTATGGTTTCGTCACTATAGCGTCCAAGATCCCTTCGACCTGAGTCAGGTTCCAGTCCCAGATCATTCACGCACCCGCCGGTCGGCACAGCGACTTCTCCTCGAGTGAGCTTTGTCCGCTTCGGCTGACTGTCAATTCGAGCCTCCGCTACGAGGGGTCCATCTTCAGCAGCTGTAGGCCCTGTTACAAACTGCGACAATGTCAACTGACGCTTCATTCCTGACTGGCACGTGTAGCAGTGAGAAGACAGCGCGTTAGACACGTGCTACAACATAGACTCGAATTCCCAGACATCTGTATACTGTTAGCGGTAACGCCCACCTCTAGGGGGGTTTCCGGGCAACCTGGAAACATGCCTGCGTACGCCACTGCCGTTTTTGAACGCAATCCCTACCCCATCTTAAATGTAGGTATCCAAGTTGTAATTGAGCACACCAAAAGAGAGCATTGTATCTCTTCTCTGCTTAGAGTGAGATTGAAAACTGTGCGGAGCCTTGCATACTCCGTTCATCGGACAAACGCATCGTTCACCGGACCGTAGCGTCTAAATTGCACACACGCATCATTCAGCCTAGTTACTTATAGATCACTAATCAACAACTCTTTACCTACAAATCGCGTTGTTACCCTGCATGTCAGCCCAGGTCTGTATGAGTTAGAGTCGGTCAAACGCCCGTGGTAACGGTCCCAATCGTCGGACACCCATTTTCTTGCCTTCCTACCTACTCAGCAACAGCTCTAAGTTTCAAATAACTGCATTTGATTAAATCCACCTATCTGAAACGCCGCATAACGCAGAACACTTGCCTAGAGTGCTTGATGGCAATTCTGAGTCATTTCTCATACAACCACGCCCCCACTAGGACGTGTAAAAGATGTCGCTTGAACGAACTAGCCGTTCAACAAAGAAGACGACAACCGAAACCGATGAGAGGGCAGGACTGAAGCGCTAAAACGCTCTTTTACCCTTTGCAAAAAAGTCGATCGCCGCGTAGCGCGCGTTGACAAGAACTTAACGTTTTGTGATTTAACTTTACGTAGGAGAAGCAGGGGTAAAGGTTCTAGCTGCTCTGATAATAAACAAAGTTCCTGCATTCGATTCGGTACAGCTGGTTGTACCAACGATGACGTGCTGCACTTCGTGACGGTGCAAGATCAGGCAAAGGTAGATATCAAACTGAGATAGAAAAACCTGCACACGTCCTATTCAGAACCAAGTAACAATTAAAGGCCTTGAAAGGAAAGCACGGGCTGTTCCTGTGGGAGTTGGGAGAATGTGCTCACCGCAAAGCTCGAACATGGATGACGTGAATCGTCTGCTACATCTGATGCATCAAGCCTGTGCAGCTGTGCTTCAAGACACTCAGAACTTCAAATTCTTACGCTGGGAAGACCAGACAGTACCGGAGGGTAGTAGATGCCAAAAGAGTGAGCTTGTCAGCAGAGAAAATTTAGCAGTTTCTGCTAATAACCGTTGATGAGTCCTACAAAGGTCAAACGAATTGGGGGCCGTACCATATTTCCTGCCGACTCTTTTTCTCATGACATTATGACCTGCAGACTGCTGCTGCAAAGAAAAAACGACTGCTCGACAAAGAGGCGTTACCTCGACTCAACGAGCTTGCGCTATCTCTCCTGGAGAGTACGTACCAAACGGAGACAGTGATAGTGTTGTTGTTGTGTCAGCTAGTCACCTATAAACCCATCTCAGGTGCGAAGTTGCAGAACTGCCTTTGCGTTTTCATGGGGGAGGTCGTGTCCGGTGAATGATGGTGGTGTCCGATGAACGGGGTCGCAAAGAAAGATCACGTTTACCGTCCTAGCATAGCCGTTTCAAGCCTTTCGATGTGCCGCGGCTGATATCACAGTCTCTACTAATCTTTCTTACTGTGTGCTTTAACAAAGCTCAGTCTTACGTCGTTTACTTCCTGCACGGCTGTCCGATGATTGACGGTGTCCGATAACAGGGGCGTTGCCGAATCTAGATCTGCAGCACGGTAGTTTGAGAAAAGAACTTATTGTACGTGGTTAGTGTCTATGTAGCAGTCAGAGTCCGTGCATTAAAACAAGTAGTACGTAGTACACAACACATGCAACTACGAGTCAACTCTACACTTCCTGAACATGGTACGTCCACTGCGCTGCTGTTTTCCCATGCCTAGATGTTTCCAGTTCACAGTGAGGTGAACCAATATCGTACAAAAGTGCTGTTTGCTGAGTCGAAAGTACTGTCACATAGACTGCGTTAGCAATACACGCCAATTTGATAATGACGTGGAGAGGTGAACAAGCTCTAAGCCACTGTTTTGATGAACCGTTGAGTGAAACTGGACCAGCAGTTCTCACACCATTTCCCCACAGACTATAGATGTCAGAGTAGACGCGCAAGAGCGGTGAACAGTTCTACGTCCGTTTCAATTCTCGCAAATCTGCAGATGAGTTCAGTAGAAAGAAACGTCGCTGGAGAGTGTAGGTTCAGCGGACCAGTTCCATGTAGGCCATTCCTACGCTCATTATTCACCAGCACTTTGTCCATCAACAGCTTCACTGGATTTCGTGTTCGAGCGCTCTCCGCGGAGGGCTACCTCTCTGCTTCATGTATCAACGCAATTACATTAACAAGCTCTTTAGGAAATCGAATTAGTTTTATCAAGCTATGAAAGCGGATCCCAGGTCGCACGTCACTATTACGCTCTCGAAAGCGACCAGGCTCTTCTCGCGCTGGAGCAATTCCGGTAAAAGTTTCTTCTCCTCGTGTGATTCACGTGCGTTAGCTCAGCGACTGCGCGGAAGAGGCTGCCTTGCGAGGCTAAAACAGTACGTATGTAACTAGCTATGGTAACGCCCAACTGCATTGAGTCGATAAATAAACATGGTATCTACAGTTTACTGTATACAAGCAGTAGCGCAGCAAAGCAGTAGCCTAAACGGTACCTATTTTCTCGACTATAAGCAAATAGATATTACATTAATAAATTACCGTAGACATAATATCAATAAAAATTATTGACATATACATACGGGATATTTGAAAGGTGGTGTTCTTCACATATGTCACGCCACGTTTGTGTGACTCGCACAAAGAGACAAAGACCCACAGTCTGTTCTAATAAATGTGACTATTGGCGGCGAGATTGAAAAATAATCTTATCACAATTTTGTTGTGCCTTGTTAGAGTAAGATGTTCTCATTTTATAAATTATAGCGAATTGTAGTACTATGGTTATCAACCATGTTGTACCTATATTATGTTCAGATTCAACAATGTTCGACAAGTGCTTAAACTTTTATCTATTTTTTTATTCTGGTATCTATTGTAGTCGCTATTTGGAGTCAGTCGCTAGTGCGCAAACTGTACTTTGTCAAACCGATGGCAAAGGTAAATCGTCATGCGCATGCTTGGCCTGCATTTGTAAAATTTTGTAAGAGAGTGACGCTGCAGCGTGCATTAATTAGGAAGTTACTAACTTGTTATAACTTAGCTGTATTAATCATCTGGTTTCTGTATGGATCTGTTGCTGTACGAGAAAAATATTATGCTGTACAGTCTTGTTGGATCAAATATCACATTTCTACCACATAATTTACTAATAAATGAAAATTAAGAGACTTTTTTACCGTCTAAATATTACATCTGGACCGTCAACGCTTTCGAAATATATTTGACCTATCAGTAGCAAAAAGCAGTCAAAACGTCACACAAAAGAAACTGTCGGACAATGTTCAAGGCGTTTTACAAAATGCTCAAAGCAAATGATATTACAAAGGAATACGATGGTGTGTGTCTAAGATATACAGTTGTGTTACCTAATTTTACGAGATTTCATTCAAAAACGAAGACTTTACGTGTTATTGGTAAGCTAAATTATAACTAAAAGCAATAAATAATTAATAATTTAATTTATATTTGGAATATTTTAATGTATAACAAAGTATAACTACTTTATCTTTCACTGTTATGTACATTATCCTAAGTTATCAGAGACGTATCTCAAAGGGTTTCTAGAGTGTAAGAAAACCAATCATTTCATCACCCGGACGTCATGCATGCAAGTACTTGATACACATTTGCTACGGATACCATCATTTGATTGTTTTTATAGTCATGCAATGCTCCGATAAATCTAAAAATTCCATCTCAGCAAACAATAGAATACGACCTTCTCAGTACACAGTTTTATGTTCTACTATTCATTTTAGATGAATGTTTTCTAGACATGCAAGCTAAATTATATTGTACGGTGTTTTCTTCAACAATATCTTTAAATTGTTCTGCTGTTTTAATGTTAAATAGAAGGACCTAACTTTCATCAACATTTCTAATATACTGATTACTAAATTAATAAAACTATTTTCTTTGCTAATTCTTAATAGGTTAAATCATAGTTGAAATTAGGCATGCAAATTGTGTTACAGTTTTGTGCAAATAATTTGATTTTGGACTTTGGATGCTCTTATGATACTACCGTTTGACTAGTCGTTGTAAATCTCTCTATTGACGGTATGAGATACGCCCTGATTAAATATATTCTCTCATACTAGTTGTTGCTAATAGAATTAAATTCTTGCACATATACAGATCTTCCCACAATCTCAGAACAATCAACCATTATTCTGAGTGAATCAAATTCTAGTGTTAAATCTTGTTTCAATGTTACCGCAAGTCACAAGCCTTCTCTGAAAATTGGAAACAAGCCAATAAAATCGTCAATAGGTCTGTTGAAATAGACAAGAACTGCGTCTACTTCGTGCCTGAAAACGTCAAAGCTGCCGAAAGAATTATTGTGGCAGCAGAAAACTTTCTTGAACAATCAAGTGTTACCATTAGTGTTCCAAAATTTCAAAGTTAGTTGACTTTACATTAAAGACTTGATATGAACGAAGAACCCATAATTGAAGTATTCGTTTGCACATCGCAGGCACTCTAAATCCTCAAATGTTAAATTAAATACTCCACCTGTTAGTACTACACATGCACTCGGTACTCTTACACCTTCAGAATAATCTCCTGTTTCTACATATCCGATAAATTTGATCGGTGCAACGACACTAAGTACTGCAGAAGAAGAGATCAATACAACTTCATCAGGTAACCATGTATGACCAAATTATTGGTGTGGTAATATTATTAATTCCTTTTCTCTTCAGGATTTCCAATTTGGGAATATGCAATTATTTCTATTTTTAGTATTGCGGCGGTCACGTTTTTCTCTGTTTTATCATATTTTATGTTAGAAGTGAGTTGTTGTATTCTGCATGCATGCGCGCTATATTTATGTGTTGTCTTACATTGTTGGATTAGAGCACACAACACACAAAGCAGCAACATTCAAAGTATTTACACATATTTGCCAAATAATTGCTATATTAAAAATAGTGTTTGAATTGACTATTGATAGAATCAGAACCTATTGTTTGATGAACAGCACCTAGGGATATATAGATATCCAAAGAGAGTTGCCCTAAAAAACATAAGTCTTTCCATCATCGTTCGATCAATCATGGCTTCTAACTCGTACAACAAGCGTAAAACGTTGTCGTAGCGCAGCCCAACTGATAGCCGCATCAAAGTGACCTGATTAACAGCCAGACGATATGTTTTCTTTCGAGGAAACGATCATGGATCCGTAGAGATTGGCGGCATTTCATGATGCATTTGCGGTACAGGCGTACGATATATGTTGTTAATCATTGCGTGCCGCGTTGCTCATAACCTGGTTAATTTTTGTGGCTTTGTGCAGGTTTCTTACAGAGGCGCATAGAGTGTTCATGCAAACTGTCACCTGCAACCAAATTTAAGTCATGGTTTCGTCTAGATCAATTGGATTGTTAGACTTCTTTCAATAGCAAATTTGATACTCCACCATTCCACCCCAAAGACCATTCGAGTTTGTATAGAATACGTCTTGATAGCCTCTCAGTGGTGATAAAGCGATCTCCAGCTGCACACTTTGCAAAGAGTCAATCATAAGATATAGCCGGAACAGATAGATGTCATTTCCTATATCCATAATTTACATCTCTATAATAAGGTGTATTTCAAAGATATGTTTCTATTTTTGCTTTTCTTGCTTCCGTTAAAGTTCATATTTTACATGAAATAATTATTATGTTACTATAGCAATAACACAATTGACTATTTACAATATATAATTAACTAGTTACAATATATACTAACTAAAATTATGTTTAGTGACGGAGCAATGAAGTCATCGAATCCAACGAATGAGAAGCCTAGCCATGTCTATGAATGCATACCTAATGAAGATCAAGTGAGGCAAGTGAGACTGGAGTCACCTTATGTTGAACGATCCGATCTTACTATTCAATAAAATCCAGCCTACGGCGCTGGAGTTTAATTCTTAAGTTTGCGCAACACTGTTGTTGCTACAAATGTTTGCACTTCAACTTCATTGGATGACCTGTAGACCTGTTTCAGCTCAAGCTGTATAGGGTGTGGAATATAAAATGATTAAATACATTTTTGAAAAAACAAAAAAAATCTATATGTAATGCAAATTAGGAACTTCCACCGTTGAAAATTACGTACATAAAACTAAAAGACGATTTAAGCAACAACATACAAATATCGTCACAAAAATTAAGCGATTAACAATAAGCATGAAGCAGGGACATAACATTTCGCATATTTCTTAAAGATCAGACTATATCTATAAAAAAAATTAGCAAAAAACGACAAACTGCAGGTATGTGCAAATTCAAATTAAATCTTTGTCCAATATTGTTTTCAAATAGTTAACAGGTAATCGACTAGTTAAGGTTGCAATGTTACACGCACGATTTAATAGCGAACGCATTTCACGTAAGAACACCTAATTGATAAATACTGGTCTATACATGTTGATACCGATCGCAACAGACGTGAAACTTTGTCTGATGCTCGCATGACTCCTGGTGGTCATCCGTTTTGTCAAATGAAATATCGTATATAATTTCAAATGTTAAAAGTATCTTGACTATAAATGCTAAAGTAATAGCAATCTATAACTTTCAACAACAAATATATACATCTAAGCAAGCAATGTTTCTACTGCCTTAAAGAACCCAGTAATTTTCGGTTTGATTAGAGATCACAGTGTCAGTCACGTATACAATAAACAGACAATAAAATGTAACTTAACACTATGAAACACGATTTTGTCACATTGACAAGGCATTAGGTCATGTGTGTAACTATCGCCAATTTTTCGTCATACCAAACGTACAGTAATCAGACAGTTGAGTGTACGATGTCATTGCAAGTGCTAGGTATATGGAAAGTTCCAAGTCTAAATCACTTTGCAAATGAAACGTCACATTAATGTACATAATGCTTGCATGAAAACATAATCGTATCAGAAAGTAAATTCTTCCGTAAAATGTCTCACATCGACAATAATGTTTTTAGTTACACCACCACACAAGAACGAGTTTGAACTACGTGACACCTACAAGATTAGATCATTTCATTTATATTAATATCCACCAATTTAGCAAAATACCATTTATAACTTTGATATTATTGATCTAAGTGTGAAAGTTTGGACTACAGCTCTCATTGTTCATTCTGTTTGTATTTTGCTCTGCCAACTGTCCTTTTGTGTGACAAATATCGACAACGCTAAAATTTGGAATCCCGCAAGATAAGGCATACTGGTGCCCTAAAATCTAAATTTGATTACGGCAACAACATGCTGATACTGTCATACATAACTAACACGACTCTATAAGCGTGACAGATACAATATGTTAGATATTAAATCAGAAATGGCATTTACAAAATTTAAGAAAATGCAGCTACTAGTATGAGCAAATTAAAATCAAAGTTTTTTAAATTTGATTTAGAATTGTTGGCTTGGTAATTAACTATAGATTACATTGTTGATTAAACAGACATTTAGGGGTCGTCCATATTTATCGGCATTATCACGAGCGTACAAAACGTACGCTTTTTCTCTGCCCCCTCCCCCTCTCTGAAAGCGTTCGCGAAAAATGCTGATTTAATATTAATAATAATACATGTTCAATAGGCCCATACTTGATACACAGAAAGTTTTTCGTATTTATTATTAACAATAATGCACAGATATCTAATTTTAATAGTGTATAATTGAAGTTTCACATTTGACTATTGAAGTGTCATTATCCTGGCTGCTAGGTACACGTACTGGCTGGATTGGTCTTCTTTGGTCTCGACGTAATTTTTCTCTTCGTCGTCATCTCTATCTTCCGAAAAGCTTCTTTCAAAATGTAATCCTTCTTCTCATCACTCCCAACCTTCCAAACCTCCTGCGCCTTCCTCACAGCATCTTGCCTGCCGTAACTGTTATTGATATATACAAAAGAGTTTTCAAAATGCTGAGAGGCATTCACAGGGTGCGTATGTACAGAGTCCGCACAGTTTGACAACTCTGACAGCTTCTCTACGTTATCCATCAAGACACGAGGCGAGAAGAGAAACCCGGATATTGCTTATTAACCCGGATGCAGCAAACTGCTACGTAGCGTAATGGTTGGTTTGACCACGCGAACCTGTGTGCAATACCATTGAACTACCTCAGTGAGAACGTCCTACGCATGCGTTAGAACGGCATTTTTCCAAAGCGTACTCCTGGTTTTACCCCCTACCCCCAAGCGTACGTTTTGTACGCTCGTGATAATGCCGATAAATATGGACGACCCCTTACTTAACGCATTTCTACGCGCGGTAAATTAAAATACACCTAACTGCTGTACTTGTTCACCTTCTTAGTACCGACCACGACAAGCAGTTGCTCTTTAACCATCGCCATGGTGTGATTGTTTATACATACAAATTTCAAATTTTAGAATTAGTTAAGTATTTCGTAAATAAAACGTTTAGAGTTGTCTTGCTCCCTAGACTTTATATATACATCTTGCTTACGTCAATTATCTGATGATTGCAATATCACATACAATGATTTGACAAGAACTGCTAGAACAGTACTTATGTAACTAGCTATGGTATCGCCCAACTACATTGAGTCGATAAAAGAGCATGGTATCTAGAGTTTGCTGTATACAAGCAGACAGCGCAGCAAAGCATTAGCCAAGCCGGTACCTATTTCCTCGACTAGAAGCAAACTCATCCTACGTTAATAAATTACCGTAGAAATAATATCAATTAAAATTATTGATATGTACATACGGGACATTTGAAAGGTGGTGTGCTGTACAGCTATCACGCCACGTTCGTGTGACTCGCGCAAAGATACAAAGACCTACAGTCTCTGCCGATAAATGTGACTATTGGCAGCGAGATCGAAAAATTTTATCACAATTTTGGTGTGCCTTGCTAGAGTAAGAAGTTCTTCTCTCTTTGTAAAGTATGGTGAATTGTAGTACGGTTAACAGCCATGTTGTACCTATATTATGTTCAGACTCAGCAATGTTCGACAAGCACTTGACCTTTCATCTATTTGTCTTTCGGGTATCTATTGTTGTCGCTATTTTGGAGTCAGTCGCTAGTGAGCCAACAGTACTCTGTCAAACTGATAGCAAAGGTAAATCGTCATGCGCATGCTTGGCCTGCATTTGTAAAATTTTGTAAGAGAGTGACACTGCAGCGTGCATTAATTAGGAAGTTACTGACTTGATACTTAACTGCTACTGATCATCTGGTTTCTGTATAGATGTCTTGCTGTACGAGAAAAATATTACGCTCTACAGTCTTGTTGGATCAAATTTCTTATTCCTACCACATATATTCCCAGCAATCGAAATGTCAAAGAAGATTGTACCGTCTGATAAATACAGTTGGACAGTCAACGCATTTGAAACTAATTTTACCTATCAGTGGCAAAAAGCTGTTAAAACGTCAAACGGAAAAACATATCGGACAATCTTCAAAAGGTTTTACAGAAACCTCAAATTAAATGGTATTACAGAAGAATACGATGGTGTGCGCTTAAGATATACAGTTGTGCTACCTAATTCTACGAGATTTCATTCAAAAACGGCGACTTTACGTGTCGGTGGTAAGTTAAATTATAACTAAAAGCAATAAATAATTGATAAATAACTAATTTATACTTTGGAATATTTTAAAGTTTATAATAGTATAACTACATTAGCTGTCACTGTTGTGTATATTATAATAAGTTATCAGAGACGTATCTCAAAGGGTTTTCAGAGTGCAGGAAAACCGATCTTTTTGGCACCCGGGCGTCATGCATGCAAGTTCTTGATAGACGTTTGCTACCGACACCATCATTTGATGGTTTTATAGTCTTGGGCAATGCTCCAATGAACCTAAAAATTCCATCTTAGTAAGCAATTGAATACGACCGTCTCAGTGCACGGTTTTATGTTTTACTATTTATTTTAGATGCATGTTTTTAGGCATGCAACCTATATCTTCAAAAATATTTTAAAACATTTCTACTTTTAATAAAGTTAAATAAAAAACCTCAGTTTATCTACATGTCTATTAATATACTGATTAATAAATTAATAAATCTTTGATTGTCTTAGCTAATTCTTAATAGGTTAAATCATAGTCCAAATTAGGCATGCAAATTGTGTGATAGTTTTGTGCAAATAATTTGATTTGAACTTCTGCTGCTTTTATAATACCATGGTTTGACTGGTCGTTGTAAATCCCTCTGATAGACGTATGAGATACGCCCTGATTACATATATTTTCTCTTACTAGTTATTGATAATAGAATTTAATTTTTGCACATATACAGATCTTCCCACAATATCAGAACAACCGACCATTATTATGAGTGAATCAAAATCTCGTGTAAAAACTTGTTTTAATGTTACCGGAAGTCCAAATCCTTCTCTAAAAATTGATCAACAAGCCAGAAAAATCGTCAACAGTTCTGTTGAAATAGACGAGAACTGCGTCTACTTCGTGCCTCATAAAGACAATAATGGCGGAAACATTACTGTGACAGCAGAAAACTGTTTTGGACAATCTAGTGTTACCATTAGTGTTTCAAACTTTCAAAGTTAGTTGAATTTACACTATATACTTGATATAAACGAAGAAACCATAATTAAAGTATTCGTTTGCACATTGCAGGCACTCCAAATCCTCAAAACGTTAAATCAAATAATCCACCTGTTAGTACTTCCAATGCATTCGGTACCTTCAAACCGTCAGAATTATCGGTTTCTTCATACTTAATCGGTGCAACGACACAAAACACTGCAGAAGAAAAGGACAATAAGACTTCATCAGGTAGTCATGTATGATCAAATGTGACCAATATTTCAAACATTTCTTCCTCAGGATTTCCAATTTGGGGATCTGCAATTAATGCCATTCTTAGTATTGCAGTGCTAATACTTGTTGTCTTTCTCATCATATGTTACGTTAGAAGTAAGTTGTAGTATTTTACATGCCCAATAGATCCTTAATCTTTTTTGTCCTCCATTGTTTGATTAGAGAAACGACAATCAAAAGCAGCAAGTCAAGAAGCAAAGTAATCATACATACTTGTTAAAATAACTTTCTAAATTTGACCACTTCTCTAGGGACATTACGCATTCAACTGCCCGTTCTCCAAATATGAGGCACGACGACAGCGCCGCAACGTCGTCGGTAATTCAAACACAGAAACTATGTCATGACATGAAAATGAATTGCTGTTATTGTTTTCAATTTTAGACCTTGGAGTATGCTGATTTGCAGTTCGGAAACAACCCGGTGGGCCCTGTCGTTCCATCTTCTTCTGCTGTCACGTATGCTACCACAAAAACATAACTATGAAGTTTACTTTTGGCTAACACGTTTAGCTAACAAGACTTTTGAGTCGGTTCTTTAACGATTATACAAAATTTGCTTAATTTTGAAATACAAGTAAAATTTGATGCCACGGGTTAATTTCAGGGTACGCATTTTCATGGTCTTAGCTCGAACTGTCAAACTCCGACTTTGAGAAAATCTGTTTCATATAAATTTGTACCATAGGAACGGATTGTCTTAGCGATGTAAGCCAATGTATACTGTAGAGTGCATGGAGTACGTTAAGTAGTGAATTTCTAATCAGCATGTCACCTTCTATTCCAAAAAGCAGGCGTTAGGTCTAATACATTTACTGAGGCGGTGGAGCTGAGGGTTGCAGAGCCGTATAGATACGGCTCTGAGAGGATGACGGGGATCGGGAACCCCAACTTTGAGCGCAACCTTCATTTTTGTAAGCAAACAGTATCCTCGTACTACATTTATGTACTCTGATGTCTTTCATGCAACGAACCTAACTTCCGAGTGGATCCGCGCCCCTGTATCCCCACTGCTAGGAAGGTCGGTGCCAATCGTCCTGACATCTGTTTCAGAAATGAGAAGACAAACACTTGTCTTCTTGTTGATGTCAGCGGTCCTGCTGATGGTAACATCGCCAGGAAACAGGCTGAGAAGTTGACGATATACATAAGCTTGCGGGTGGAAGTAAGCCGCATGTGGCAGTGTCGGACACTGGTTGTTCCTGTAGTGTTGGGATAGTTGGGCACAGTACACGCAAGTATCGCACGGTGGCTGGACATTATTGCAGGTCATCACAACCTGCAACACTTACAGAAATTAGTGCTTCTTGGATCCATTCGGATCTTACGTAACGTCATGTCTTCTGTTTAGACAAGCAGCCCCATGATGGTCTAAGCACGTCTGAAGCAGGGTTTGCCTATTGTGCTTACAAGAGACCTCGCAAACCAGACTGATCTGATTGAGCGCAACAATCTATACTACTAAAATTTACAGTGTTTGTGCGTGCGTGTGTGTGTGCGTGTGTGTGTGTGTGTGTGTGTGTGTGTGTGTGTGTGTGTGTGTGTGTGTGTGTGTGTGTGTGTGTGTGTGTGTGTGTGTATACAAATAATATTATATTTTATAACAAACTACTAACAGACAAAACCGGTAAATCTCAAGCAATTACATCAGCATCTAACTTTAATCTACCTGGTATCATACGAGAATTAAATTTCCACAAATTAACAGACAATTGTTGCATTAAATTAGAATACGCTTGTGTAAAAGGAATACTAGTCGCAGTCACTACTTTAGACGAAATAGTTTTAATAGTATCCTAACTAGAAGGAGTCCAACAACCATACGTTTCCACTGCTAGCGGGAAGAACAAGGCACAACTGTCAGCGACTGCTTCTTAGTACTTGAGGTCTTTTCAAGTTTACCTGCTGCTGCAGCTGGACCGGCAGAATTTGCACTGTTGGCAACAAATTTTAATTGGACTGTGTTACGGATGATACTGTCAAAATAGGCAGGACGTCCAAACAAAAAGTTGGGATGGTATATATCACCAGGGTGATTGTTATTCTTTAACAAGAATCTCTGTTCTAGTAAAGTCCCTTTGTCGTCTATCAACAGAGCATTATAGATGGTGTCCCTCAAAGCATCGTGACGTTTTGATCTTAACGAGTTCTTACGACAGCCGAGTAGATGATCACTAAACTTGTCAATCAGTTGACCACATGGGCAGCGTACGGCGTTCGGATGAGACGGAAAAAGAGGAATACCCAGCCGAAGTTGTAGAGCAACAGTGAACTCATGCCAGGACAAAGCAAACCCGAGATTTGGGTTGGAATGTGTGTGTGTGTGGGGGGGGTATGTGTGTGTGGGGGGTATGTGTGTGTGGGGGGTATGTGTGTGTGTGTGTGGTTGTGTGTGTGTGTGTGTGTGTGTGTGTGTGTGTGTGTGTGTGTGTGTGTGTGTGTGTCTGTGTGTGTCTGTGTCTGTGTCTGTGTCTGTGTCTGTGTTTGTGTCTGTGTCTGTGTCTGTGTTTGTGTCAGTGTGAGTGTGTGTGTGTGTGTGTGTGTGTGTGTGTGTGTGTGTGTGTGTGTGTATGTGTGTGTATGTGTGTGTGTGTGTGTGTGTGTGTGTGTGTGTGTGTGTGTGTGTGTGTGTGTGTGTGTGTGTGTGTGTGTGTGTGTGTATGTATGTATGTATGTATGTATCCATAAGTTTGATAGCCGGCTATACGAACGGACCAGTAAGCTAGTAATAATAATATGCCGTGGCTTAGTGGTTAGCGACAATGACTACCACTCTATGGTTTGGGGTTCAAATCCCAGTGACAACTTTAAATTATGAAACTTGTCTGTCTTTCTTTCTCATGTTTCTCTAACTTTGTCTATGAGACTATGACTCGTCTCAGTTGTTGGGGAGTTTGACGATGACGTCCAGCGCTTTCCTGGTGGTCATTGACATCGACTAGGCGTGCTAATCACGAGTTCGCGGTCACCGTAATCATACTAATGCATGCAATCTCCATCAAATTGGCTAGTCACTGATCGCCGTACGGACTCAACAGAAACATATACTCTTTTGAGTTCACCTGCCGGGTTGGTGGGTATTTGGCTCTCATCTTTGGGATTATGATAGATCTGATGTATCATACATGGTTAATCAAGCATTTCGAAAAAGCGTCAGCCGCGGGCTTGGGATGAGGAAGTATAAATCCATTCATGAAAGGCTGAAGGATGGTTTCCAAAAAGCTATGACAAGGGCTAAGGACATGAAGCTGAAATATTTACAAAGAGCAGAACAATCTGTTAACTATCTGCTGAGAAGTTTATTTATATTAGCTGTAGATAAAATGTTGCATGTATACTATAGGAATCGTGTAGATATACTGTAGTTTGTGCTGTCTGTTGTAGCTGGTGTATTTTGTAGTCTGTTAGCTGTACGTCTTATGTCTTAGTTGTTTTTATGTTTGCCCCAAGAGGAAACTGTACCTTTTTAGGTGCGACAGAAATATATTATTCATTCAATCATCATTCATTATCATATATTATTCAATACATGTACCTTACCAGCAGTTGTGCTGTCACTTTCTTCGCCTTTGTATTAGTAATGCTTAATTGCTGCTATGGAGCCTGTCTTTTACAACAAGATTACAACAATCCAAGATGGTACACAAACTATAGATACAAAACTGTAGCTAACAGTATTTTCGTTTTTAGTAATAATCACATGCAAATCAAACAGAATCGTGAACAATAGATGTAACAGCTTAGTTTCCAAAGGTACATGTCTAGCTAACGAACGGAAAATGGTACAGATAAAGTAGAAACAAGTTGGATAATTTAAACTTGACGCAAATGACTACCAAAATTGAATGCTGCATTGAAGCCAATAGGCTAAGCAATATTATTACGACTTGTTCACCTCGTCTTGACTCGATGATGCGTCACTTAATTAATTAAAAATACGAAGTCACTTTCAAAAACTGATGCAGCTAGAACTTGGCTAATATTAGAGCTTATTTTTGTACATTAAAAATAGACTACTAGTACTAGACCACACTTTACATAAGAAAGTTACTATTAGTAATAATAGTAATGTTAATATTTACGATTAACGATTACGTACGGGATATTTATGTGTACCGTTTGAAGAACGTCAGGCCACAATCTCACGACACGTCCAAGACAACAGAGAGCTGCCGCTTGTGTTGAAAATTGTCGCTGACAACGCTCACTTACCATCAACATATGTCTATTGTTGTTTACACTGTGAAATGGTAAGTATTATTTGTGAATTCAGATGGTCTATAGCTAAGTTTCAGCCAGTTGAAATTTTTCTATGTAGGCGCAGACTGGCAATGACTCACAAGCAGCTGAGCAGTCGTTTTCTAGTTATTGGTATATCAATCATGCTTATTGCCACAATGGAGTCTGTCTATTCCAACAAGATGGTATCCTGTCTCACCCAGGAAGGTCTACACGATCCCACCTACCATACACGATAATTTAGTGTCTTTGTCCTAGCGATTTAAACACGTATTTTTAAAATTTACTCATGCACGTTACAATATAGATAAAATTGATTAAATTAATGTGTGCTTTAGATACAAACGTCACACTCTACAAGGAAAATATTACAGTGTATCAACTTGATGGTTCACATCTTTATTTCACTCCAAATTTTTCCGATGCCAGTCTACATAATACACCTTCTAGGAAGTACACTTGGATTGTCAACATCTATGGAAATGACTATACTTACAAGTGGCAAATAGCCCCGGATTACCAGATCAGACAGCCTTTATGTGCGTTACAGAAAACTTTACACAACTAGGACAAGCGAAGCACACGATGGTGCGCGAATCAGATATGAAACTTGCATGAAAATTCTAAGACATTTGTTTCTGCAACAGCAACCCTACTGTACATATTGTTGTTAAGAAATTGTAACAAAACAATAAATATTAATTAATATTTAATTAATATTTCGTGCGTTTGAATACAATTAATCGTTTCAAATTTTGTTTAATTTCAAATTAAAGTATATTGTTTAATTGTTAATAAATCTATTTACTATTGTTCACTTGTTTAGCTCCTTCACAAATTTCGAAAAGATCAAACAGTTTGATGGATGTCCCAGAGTCTTTGGTCGAGGCCTGTTTTAATATCACCGGGAGTCCTGAACCTTCACGAACAATCAGCAAAGGAGACGGTGCAGACGTTTCCATACCTTCTACACAGAAGAACAGCGTTCGTTTTAGACCGCTGAAAATCACTGATACGGGAAACATCACTGTAAAAGTAAAAAGCTGTTACGGAAATTCAAACGTAACTATTTATCTTTACGTTTCTCAACGTAAGTTAAATGCAGAAACACACGGAATGAACAAAGTTTGATTCAAATATTTGGTTTGAAAACAGCTAAAATCTCTACTACTGAAAAATTAGAAACAAATAATAGACAATAGGAACAACAAACCAATGTACTGGAAATGAAGCAGATGACAAAACTTCATCAAGTAACAAACTTTAATTCAAGAAATATGTTTAAATTTGGCTGTCTTGTTAAGAAATGAAAATTTAGAGTTATGTAGTTATTGCAATTTGTAGCATTGCAGCTGTAATCGCTTTTTTTAATCTGCTTGTCTTATATATTAGAAGTAAGTAATATAGACAACTTTTGTGTTCTTGCTTTGCACGTTGTGTTGTGACTAGAAGCTAAATCTCTAAGAGAGAAACGCCAAGAGTCAAGGTATTTCAGATTTAAAAGAAAAAGCAAGTTTCTCAAATTGATATTATTGTCCAGATATGATCCACCCTTACAATCACAGCCATCAGTGTATGAGACACCAGTCAATATGACGATTGCAACATTTAGCAAATATGCTACTACGGTAACAGATTATAAAAACTGAAAAATTAGAAAACTATAAATGACAATTGCTTTTAATTCTGAATTAATTTTAAAAATATTTATAATTTTTAATAAGTCAAAAACTTTTAAATAAATACTTTGTGTTAAACATACATACCAAATTTATTAAATCAATTTTATAGCTTGGAGAGTATGACGAGCCAGTTGTATGGAATAACTCGTCTTAAAAAGTACCGTGTGCAACCACACCAGAAAGACAAGCAGTGAAGTGTTCTTGAGATCTAAGACGGCGGATAAAATAGCAGCTGACGAGACAACTGGAGAAGGTTATGACGTACCGTGTTTTCTGGGTATGGATTCAACTAAACCGTTTTCTAAGTCTCAAGTTGCTGCTAAACCAACTACAATTCCGGTAATTACAGCATAAAATATTTTATTGTCCACATATTAATTATTGTACTGTATACTTTACGATTGAGGAATATGATCATCTCGACCGTAATGATATAGATTGCTCATTGACTGCAGCAATTCCTCGTTCTTCTTCTCTCACATATGCTACTGTCAACAAATACTATAAGAATGTTAGTCAAAATTTATAAGCTAATTGTGGTGTTTAGTTAGCTGTATAACGAATGCTAAAAATTGGTTAATCTTGTTGTAAATACAATCGTACAAGTTTGAAGGTGCGCACGTTGGATCCACAAACAAACACACACACACACACACACACACACACACACACACACACACACACACACACACAGACACACACACAGACACACACACACACACACACACACACACACACACACACACACACACACACACACTCACACACACACACACACACACACACACACACACACACACACACACACACACATACACACACACACACACACACACACACACACACACACACACACACACACACACACACACACACACACACACACACACACACACACACAAGCAAGCAAGCAAGCAAGCAAGCAGCTATATAGTAAGACTGCTAAAACTTGACTTCATACTACACTGAGTCAAACGCTTACTGTGTCCTATTATTTTAATAGTAATACGTTACCAGAGCAACAGTGTTGTACCTTTTCCAAGTAAATGCTATTAGCATATTTTGCAAAGAAATGTATAAGAGACAGAACCCATATGACAGAACCATAACCGTATGAGATACGCTTTAATTAAATATATTTGTCCTACTACTTAGTAGTAATAGAATTTAAAATACAGATCTTCCCACAATCTCAATACAATCGAGCATTATTATGAGTGAATCAAATTCTCGTGTAAAAGCTTGTTTTAATGTAACCGGAAGTCCAAAGCCTTCTCTGAAAATAGATCAACAAGCCAACAAAATCGTCAACAGTTTTGTTGAAATAGACGAGTACTGCGTCTACTTCGTGCCTCATAAAGTCAATAACACCGGAAACATTACTGTGACAGCAGAAAACTGTTTCGGACAATCAAATGGTACCATTGGTCTTCCAAATGTTCAAAGTAAGTTTACTTTACACTAAACAATTAACATGAGCAAAGAACTCATAGCTGAGGCATTCGTTTGGACATCACAGGCACTCTAAGTACTGAAAACTCTAAACTATATACCTCACCTGCTAGTACTTCAAATACACTTGGTACTCTCACAACGTCAACATCATTTCCTGTTTCTTTATATGTGATTGGTGCAACGACACAAAGTACTGCAGAAGAAGAGATCAATACAACTTCATCAGGTTACGCCGTATAACTAAATTTTTGTTGTACTAATATTTTTAAAACATTTTGTCTTCAGGATTTCCAATTTGGGCATATAAAATTATTTCAACTTTTAGTATTGTGGCGGTCATATTTTTTCGCTGTCTTATCATATTTTATGCTAGAAGTAAGTTGTGGTATTCTGCATGCATGCAAGCTTTGTTTACGTGTTGTCATACATTGTTGGATTAGAGAACACATCACACAAAGCAACAAGTCAACATTCAAAGTATTTACACATATTTGCCAAATAATTACTATATTAATAATAGCGTTTTAGTTGATTATTGATAAAATCATAACCTATTGTTTGATGAACAGCACCTAAGGATATATAGATATCCAAAGAGAGTTTCCTAAAACATAAGTCTTTTCATCATAACTCGATAAATCATGGCTCCTAACTCGTACAACAAGCGTACAACGTTTTCGTGGAGCAGCCCGATTTATAACCGCATCAAAGGTACCTGATTAACAGCCAGACGATATGTTTTCTTTCGAGGAAACGATCATGGATCCGTTGAGATTGGCGACGCTCCATGATGCATTTGCGGTACAGGCGTACGAAATATGTTGTTGACCATTGCGTGCGGCGTTCGTCATGACCTGGCCAATTTTGTGGCTTCGTGCAAGTTTCTTAAAAAGACGAATAAAACCGTCGCCTGCAGCCAAATTTAAGTCACGGTTTCGTCTAGATCAATCAGATTTTAGAATTCTTTCGATAGCAAATTTGATACTCCGCTACGACCCCACAAAGACCATTCGAGTCTGTATAGGAAACGTCTTGATCGCCTGTCAGAGGTGGTGAAGCTATCTCCATCTGTAAACGTTTGCAAAGAGTCAGTCATAAGATATAAACGCAAACGATAGATGTCATTTCCTTTATCCTTAAAATTACAAATATATAGTAAGGTATATTTCAAAGATCTGTTTCTATATATGATTTCTTGCTTATGTTGAAATGTATACTTTATACAGAATAATTATTAGGTTACTATTGAAATAACACAATTGACTATATAAAATATATAATTAACTAGTTACAATATATACTAACTAATATTATGTTTAGTGAGGGAGCAGTCAAGTCATCGAATCCAACGAATGAGGAGTCTAGCCATGTCTATAAATACATACCTAATGAAGATCAAGTGAGGCAAGTGAGACTGGAGTCATTTTTTGTTCAACCATCCGAATTTTCTATTCAAGAAAATCCAGCCTACGTTGCTGCAGTTTAATTCTTCAGTTGGCGCAACAACGTTTTTGCTACAGATATTAGCACTTCAATTTCATTGGATGATAAACAGCCGCTTAACTTTAACGGAGCTAGTGTAGACCTGTTTCAGCTTAGGCTGTATTGGGAGTGGAGTATAAATAATTCCATGTGTTTTTGCAAAAACAGAAAAATTTACATGTAATGCAAATAGGGAGCTTGCACAGTTGAAATTTACGTACATTAATCTAAAAGACGATTTAAGCAACATCATTAAAATAAACTCAGAACAATTAAAAGATTAACAATAAGCATGAAACAGAAACATAACAATTTGCATATTTGTTAAAGATTAGACATAATTTATAATAAAATTATCAAAAACCAGGAAATGCAATTATGCAAAAATTAAAGTTTGTTTTTCAAATTTTGATTTCAAATAGTTAAGTGGTAATCGACTAGTTAAGGTTGCAATGTTACACAAACGATTTTTTAGCGAACTCATTTCACGCATTTGAAGGACACCCAATTGATACATACTGGTCTATACCTTGTTGCTACCGACCACAACAACAAATGTGAAACCTTGACAGATAATGATCATTTGTTTGCTAAATGAAATATAGTAAATAATTTTAAATGATAATATTATTTTGACTAGAACTGCTAAAAGAATAGCAATCTACAACTTCAACAACTTCTATAACTATAAAAATTTTCAACGACAAATATATACGACGTTCAGTGCTTTCCTAGCGGTCATTGATATCCACTATGCGTGCTGTATCGATTTCACAGTCACCGCAATGCCTGCAATCTATATTCAATCGGTCGGTAATTGATCGCAGTGTGGACTACACAAACACATGTACCCTGATGAGCTCACCTGCCAGATTGGTGAGCGCCCAGGTGGGGATAAAAACCCCAATTGCCGATCATGGAGGGGCATAACGATGCCTCTAAGCAACCGGTGTTTCCAATCCATAACAGAATCCATTAATGTTGAGTCTGATCAGAGATCACAGTGTCAGTCACGTGTACAATAAACATACAATGCAATGTAGCTTAA
Organism: Corticium candelabrum; assembly: GCF_963422355.1. Lineage (NCBI taxonomy): Eukaryota > Metazoa > Porifera > Homoscleromorpha > Homosclerophorida > Plakinidae > Corticium > Corticium candelabrum. Next base: position 4,750,823 of record NC_085087.1, on the reverse strand, counting down.
TCACATGATGAACTACGATTTTGTCACATTTACAAGACACTAGGTCGTGTATAATCGTCGTCAATTTTTCGTCATACCAAACGTACCGTAATCAGACATTTGAGTGTATGAAGGAATTGCAAGCGTTAGGTACATGGAAAGTTTCAAGTATAATCACTCTACTTCTCATACGTCACAATATCCTGGAAGTAATATTGCATCAGAAAGCAAATTCTTCCGTAAAATGTCACTCATCGACAATAATGTTTCTAGTTAGACCATCACACAAGGACGAGTTTGAACTACGTGACACCAACAAAGATCAGATCATTTCATTTATATTAATATTAACTAATTTAGCAAAATACCACTTGTAACTTTGCTATTATTGATCTAAATGCAAAAGTTTGGACTACCGCGATCACTGTGGATTCTGTCTGTATTTTGCTGTGCCAACTGTACGTTTGTGTGAAAATTATCGAAAGCGCTAGAATTTGCAATTCCGTAGGATAAGGCAGGCTTTTGACCTAAATCTAAAATTAGATTAACGTAACAAAATACAGATTCTGTCATACATAACTAACACGAATGTAAGCGTTATAGATACAATATATTGGATATTATATCATAAATGGCATTTACAAAAATTTACGAAAATGCAGCTAATGGTTTGCGCAAATTAAAATCAATTATTTAAATTTGATTTAGAATTGTTTGCTTGGTAATTAACTATAGATTACCTTGTTAATTAGACAGAAACTTTCCTAATGCATTTCTACGCGTGGTAAATTAAAATACACCTAAATGCTGTAATTGTTTATCAACCACGACAAGTAGTTGTCCTTTATCCCTTGGCATGGTGTGATTGTTTATATTTATATACATTTGTTCATATAAATTTTAGTTTTTGAATTAGTAAAGTATTTCGTAAATAAAATGTTTACAGTTGTCTTGCTCTCTAGACTTTATATATACATTTTGTTTACGTCAGGGATCTGATGATTGCAAAAACAGATACACTAATTTGACCAGAACTGCTAGAACAGTAGGTATGTAACTAGCTATGGTATCGCCCAACTGCATTGTGTCGAAAGAGTATAATATCTACAGTTTACTGTATACAAGAAGTAGCGCAAGAAAGCATTAGCCTAACCTGTACCTATTTTCTCGACTAGAATCAAACTAATCTTACCTTACTAAATTACCGTAGAAATAATATCAATAGAAAAAATTGACATGTACGTACGGGATATTTGAAAAGTGGTGTGCTTTACACAAGTCACGCCACGTTCGTGTGACTCGCGCAAAGAGACGGAGACCTACAGTCTCTGCTGATAAATGTGACTACTGGCGGCGAGATTGAAAAAAAATTATCACAATTTTGTTGTGTCTTGCTAGAGTAAGAAGTTCCCTCTTTGTAAAGTATGGAGAATTGTAATATTATGATTATCAGCCATGTTGTACTTACAATGTGTTCAGACTCAGCAATGCTCGACAAGCACTTGACCTTTTGTCTATTTGCCTTTCGGGTATCTATTGTTGTCGCTATTTTGGAGTCAGTCGCTAGTGAGCCAACAGTACTTTGTCAAACTGATAGCAAAGGTAAATCGTCATGCGCATGCTTGGCCTGCATTTGTAAAATTTTGTAAAGGAGTAAGACTACAGCGTGCATTAATTAGGAAGTCACTAACTTGTTACTTAACTGATATTGATCTGCTGTCTTCTGTAAAGATGTCTTATTGTACGAGAAAAATATTACGCTTTACAGTCTTGTTGGATCAAATATCGCATTCCAACCAATATTTCCAATAAAAGGAAAGAAAACGGGTTACCGTCTCAAAAATACAGATGGATTGTCAACGCATTTGAAACTTATTTTATCTATCGGTGGCAAAAATCTGTCATTATGTCAAACGAATAAATATATAGGACAATCTTCAATGCGTTTTACAAAAGGCTCAAAGTAAATGGTATTACAGAGGAATACGATGGTGTGCGCCTAAGATATACAGCAGTGCTATCTAAATCTAAGAGTTTTGATTCAAAAACGGTGACTTTACGTGTTGGTAGTAAGCCAAATTATAACTAAAGATATAAATAATTAATTAATAGATGAATAATTTATACATAGGAATACTTTAATGTTTAAAATAGTAAAACTAAATTAACTCTCACTGTTATGTATATTATCCTATGTTATCAGAGACGAATCTCAAAAGGTTTTCAGAGTGCACAAAATCCGATCTCTTTGGCACCCGGACGTCATGCATGCAAGCAATTGATACACGTTTGCTATGGATACCACCATTTGATTTTATAGTCCTTGGCAATGCACCGATGGACTTAAAAATTCCGTCTCAGTAAACGATGGAATACGACCGTCTCAGTGCACGGTTTCATGTTCTACCATTCATTTTAGATGCATGTTTTCTAAACATGCAAGCTAAATTATATTGCATGGTGTTTTCTTCAAAAATATTTTAAAATTGTTCTGCTGTTTTTAATGTTAAATAATAAGACCTCTATTTTATTAAAATGTCTATTAATTTAAAATGATTAATGAATTAATAAAACTCTGATTTTCTTTGCTAATTTCTTAATAGATTAAATCATGGTCTAAATTAGGCACGCAGTGTGCGATAGTCTTTGCAAGTAATTTGATTTTGAAATTCTGCCTTTGTTATGAAACTACCATTTGGTTAGTCGTTGTAAATTCCTCCGATGACTGTATGACATACACCTCTATTTAAAGATATTGTGTTTTACTAGTTATTGGTAATATAATTTAATTTTGTACATATACAAATCTTTCCACAATCTCAGAACAAACCGTTATTCTGAGTAAATCAAATTCTCGTGCGAAAGCTTGTTTTAATGTTACCGGAAATCGGAAGCCTTCTCTGAAAATTGATGAACAATCCAACAAAATCGTCAAAAGTTCTGTTGAAATAGATCAGAACTGCCTATACTTCGTGCTTGAAAACGTCAAAGATGTCAAAAACCTTACTGTAGTAGCATAAAACTGTTTTGGACAATCAAATGTTACCATTAGTTTTCCAAAATTTCAAAGTTAGTTGAATTTACACTAAATACTTGATATGAACGAAGAACCAATAATTAAAGTATTCGTTTGCACATTCCAGGCACTCCAAAACCTCAAAACGTTAAATCAAATGCTCCACCTGTTAGTACTGCGAATGCACTCGGTAACCTCAAACCGTCAAAATTGTGTGTTTCTTCATACTTAATCGATACAACGACACAAAACACCGCAGAAGAAAAGGACAATAAGACTTCGTCAAGTTGTCATGTATGATCGAATGTGACCAATATTTCAAACATTTCTTTTCCAGAATTTCCAATTTGGGCATCTGCAATTATTGCCATTATTGGTATTGCTGCGCTGATACTTGTTGTCTTTCTCATCATATGTTACGTTAGAAGTAAGTTGTAGTATTCTACATGCTCAATAGATCCTCATCTTTGTCCTCCATTGTTTGATTAGAGAAACGAACATCAAGAGCGGCAAGTCAAGAATCAAAGTATTCGTACATATTTGCTAAAATAACTTTCTAAATTTGACGACATCTCTAGGGACGACGACTTGATGGAATCGAAACCAACTGTGTATGCAATGCCAATGAAGAAGCGAGCGGTGATATCACCTTTTATTAGAGAGTCTGCAATTGTAACAGTAGAAGAGCAGCCATCAATGGTCCTAGTAAACTTGCATGCATTGGTCTCTTCAGCAACTAACCCAACCGAATGTCCTCTTTACTCAAATTTGTCTCAAGCTGAGACCAATATGGCCTCTCAGTTAATTCAAACAAGCAAATTATTCTAATGCACACAAACTAGTCACAATAAAATCGTTCTTAAAACCAATTTCGGATACAAACATTTGAATCCCTTGGCAATAAACAGTAGACAAAAAATAGGCAAGTGATGTCTACCAGACTTCTGCAGTTTAGCTAGTAAGAGTGCGTTACCGTACGTATTGAAATCAATAGTTGGGTAAACAAAGATAAAATAATTTACGTCAATTAAAATATTCCTATATATGACGTCACAAACGTCAAGGTCAACAGCACTGTACGCAAATTAGCGTTTACAATTACCTTCTCATCATGTAACTGTTTGTTACAATTCAAGCAAATTGTCGATCCTATTTCATTTTAGGGCGTCAAGCCAGACGGTTCTGAGTTACTTTCCGAGAAAGATGAACAAACAATGTATGCCACACCAGTAAAGACTACAACGGCAAATTCACAGTCCGAAATTGAGTACGACAATACGTTAACAGTTACGCAGAAATCAAGCCAAGAAGGCTATGACGTGGCAGCTCCTCACATTACTCATTCAACTGCCCGTACTCCAAAATCGAGGCACAACGACAGCGCCGAAGTGTCGTCGGTAATTGAAACACACAAACTATGTCATGACATAAAAATATATTGCAGTTATTGTTGCGCATTTCAGAGTTTGCAGTATGCTGAGTTGCAGTTCGGAAACAACCCGGTGGGCCCGGCAGTTCCATCTTCTGCTGCTGTCACTTATACTAGCATAAAAACATAACTATGAAGTTTACTCTTGGCTAAGACGTTTAGCTAACAAGACTTTTGAGTCGGTTCTTTAACGATTATGCAAAATTTGCGTAATTTTGAAATACAAATAAAATTTAATGCCACGGGTTAACTCCAGGATACACACTTTCATGGTCTTTGCTCGAATTTTCAAACTCCGACTCTAAGAAACTCTGTTTCACATGAATTGGTACCATAAGAACAGATTCTCTTCGCGATGTAAGCCAAAGTATACTGTAGAGTGCTTAGAGTAAGTTAAGTAATGGGTTTCTAATCAGCAAGTCACCTTCTATTCCCAGAGCAGGCGTTAAGTTTAATAGATTCAGGGGCGGTGGAGCAGGGGGATGCAGAGCTGTATAGACACTGCTCTGGGGGGGGGGGGTGACGGGGATCGGAAACCCCAACGTTTAGTCCAATCTTCATTTTTGTAAGCAAACATTATCCTCGTACTACATGTGTGTACGCTGATGTCTTCCATGCCCCGACCTCAACTTGCTAGTGGATCAGCCGCCTCTGTATCCCTACTGCCCGGAATATCGGTGCCAATCGTCTTGACATCTGTTTCAGAAATAAGATAACAAACACAAACCTCGCCTAGAAACAAGTTGAGAAATTGAAGAAATACAGATACTTGCAAGTGGAGGTAAGCCGCATGTGACAGTGTCGGACACTGGTTGTTCCAGTGGTGCTGGAATTGTTGAGCTCAGTGCACGCAGGTATTACACGGTGGCTGGACATTACTGCAATTCGTCACAACCTGAGGCAATTACAGAAAGCAGTGCTTCTTGGATCCAGTCGGATCCTACGTAAAATCATGTCTTCTGTGTAGACAAGCAGCCATGATGGTCTAAGCAGCTTTCAGGCAGAGTTAAAACACGAAAATCTGCAGTTATTTGCAAATTTAAATTATATATTTGTCAAATTTGATTTTAAATAGTTAGCTTGTATTTGAATAATTAAGGTTGCAATGTTACACAGACGATTTAATAGCAAACGCATTTCACGGAAGGACACTCAATTGATATGTACTGGTCTATACTTTGTTGCTACCGACCACAACAACAAACGTGAAACCTTGAATGATGCTCGCATGACTGATAGTTATCATCCGTTTGTCAAATCAAATATCGTATATAATTTCAAATTTTAAAATTATTTTGACTAGAGCTGCTAAAATAATAGCAAACTATAACTTTAAGCAACAAATATATACAACAACCGATATTTCTACATCCTTACAGAACCCATTAAGGTTGAGTTTGATTAGAGATCTCGGTGTCAGTCACGTGTACGATAAACATATAATGCAATGTTACTTAATCACATGATGAACTACGATTTTGTCACATTAACAAGCCATTTGGTCATCTGTATAATCGTCGTTAATTTTTCGTTATACCAAACGTACGGTAATCACACAGTTGAGGTACGAGGTCATTGCAAGCGCTAGGTATATTGAAAGTTCCAAGTCTAAATCGCTCTACGACTGATACGTCTCACTAGTGTACAGAATGCTTGCCTGGAAATAAATCGTACCAGATAGCAAATTCTTACGTGGAATGTCTCACATAGACAATAATGTTTCTAGTTACACCCTCACACAAGAACGAGTTTGAACTACGTGACAAATATATAGATTAGATCTTTTATAGTAATATTCACTAATTTAGCAAAATAGAACTTATAACTTTGCTATTATTGATGTAAATATAGAAAATTTGACTAGAGCGCTCACTGTCGTTTCTGTCTGTATTTTGCTGTACCAACTGTCTTTTTGTGTGACAAATATTGATATTGTTAGAATTTTCAATGCCACAGGATAAAGCATGCTAGTGAATTAATTAAAATCAGATTACTGCAACAACGTGCAGATACGTCATATATAACTAACATGATTGCAAGCGTGACAGATTAAGATCTATTGGACATTAAATCATAAACGGTATTTACAAATTTTAAGAAAAATGCAGCTACTAATATGTGCAAATTAAAATCAAAGTTTTTAAATTTGATCTGGAATCATTTGCTCGGCAATTAACTGTAGATTACCTTTTTAATTAAACAGAAATTTACCTAACACGTTGCTACGCGTGGTAAAATAGATACACCTAACTGCTGTAATTGTTTACCTTCTTAGTACCAAAAACGACAAGCAGTTGCCCTTTATCCTTCGGCATGGTATGATTGTGTATATAATAGAAATATATATATAAATTTTAATTTTGGAATTAGTTAAATATTTTGTAAATATATTAAATGTTTAGAGTTGTCTTGCTCCCAGACTATAGATATATATATATATATATATATATATATATATATATATATATATATATATATATATTTTTTTTTTTTTTTTTTTTTTTTTTTTTTATAACCGCCCAATGGACGGAACATATATATATACAACTTGTTTACGTCAATGATCTTATGATTGCAATATTACACAAAACAATTTGGCAGAACTGATAGAACAGTACGTATGTAACTAGCTATGGAATCACCGAACTTCATTGAGCTAATGAAGAGTATAGTATCTTGCAGATTTTACTGTATATACAAGCATTAGCGCAGAAAAGCATTAACCTAACCTGTAGCTATTTTCTCGACTAGAAGCAAACTAATCTTACTTAATAAATTACCATAGAAATAATAGAAATATAAATATTGACATGTGAGTACGGGATATTTGAAAGGTGGTGTGTTTTACAGATATCACGCCACATTCGTGTGACTCGAACAAAGAGACAAAGACCTACAGTCTGTGCTGATAAATGTGACTATTGGCAGCCAGATTGAAAACTCTTATCACAATTTTGTTGTGCCTTGCTATAGTAAGAAGTTCTCTCTTTGTAACGCATGGTCAGTGGCGTCGGAAGCAATTACAAAGTGGTGCGGCCTAACGCGCGTTAGAAGGCGTAATTATTTAGCGTGCGCTATCATTTAGCGTGCGCGAAGACTGCTAGAAATACGTTACTTATTTAATCAGCACAAGAGGTGCTGCTGGTGGCCGTCGGGTCATTGTCACAACGTGTGTGGTTCCTGAATGGGCCCCTCTTCCGACGACTGAGTCTTCGTCCGCTTCATCCTCATTACATCTATCTTTTCCTAACGCTTCCTCCAGCGCGTAACTGTGTGTGTCACCGGAGGCAGTGCCGCACGCATTGGAGTGGCAGTTGCGTAGGCGTGACAACCCATTCTTGTCGTCACAGCTTAGCCACGCCTTCCACACAGCCAATCAGAGTCTCTGAAAGGCCACGTGGCGGTGATCACGTGCATATAACGGATGCGCCTGTGCTCTGTACAGCAAGCAATCTAGCGCACGCTCGCTCGCATTCATGCTGTCTCGTAAGAATGCTAGAAATATATTACTTATTTAATCGGCACAACTAACAACGGAAGTTACCGGCAATGAGCTGCTGGCGGAAAGCCACTTTTTGAAAAGTGGGGCGGCCATGGCCGCCCCAGCCGCTACGCTTCCGACGCCACTGATGGTGAATTGTAGAACTATGGTTTTATCAGTCATGTTGTACCTATATTATGTTCAGACTCAGCAATGCTCGACAAGCACTTGACTTTTCATCTATTTGTCTTTCGGGTATCTATTGTTGTCGCTATTTTGGATTCGGTCACTAGTGAGCAAATAGTACTTTGTCAAACCAATGATAGCGAAAGTAAATCGTTATGCGCATGATTGGCCTGCCTTTTTTAAAATTTTATAAGAGATTGTGACTGCAGTGTGCATTAATTAGAAAGTTCCTATCTTGTTACAACTGAACTGATACTAATCAGCTAGTTTCTGTGTAGGTGTTTTCCTGTACAAGAAAAATATTACGCTGTACAGTCTTGTTGGATCAAATATCGCATTTCAAGCACATCAATTTCCAATAAATTCAAAAAAGGTTGTACCGTCTAAGAATTACAGGTGGACCGTCAGCGCTTTTGAAATCAATTTTACCCATCGTTGGAAAACACAAGTCAAAAGGTCAAACGGAAGAGGATATCAGCTAATCTTCAAGGCGTTTTACAAACAGCTCAAAGTAAATGGCATTACCAAGGAATACGATGGTGTGCGCCTAAGATATACAGTTGTGCTATCTAATTCAACGAGCTTTCATTCAAAAACAGCGACTTTACATGTCGGTGGTAAGCTAAATTATAACTAAAAGCAATAAACAATTATTAAATAATTAATTTATGCATTAAAATATTTAATGTATATAATAGTATAACGACATTAACTGTCACTGTTATTAATATTATTCTAAGTTAGCAGAGACGTATCTCAAAAGGTTTGCAGGGTGCACAAAAACCGATCATTTTTGCACCCACGGGTCATGCATTCACTTTCTTGATACCCATTTGCTACGAATACCATCATTTGATTGTTTTATAGTCATGGGCCATTGCTCCGATGAGCCTAGAAATTCCATCTCAGTAAACAATTGAATACGACCATCTCAGTGCATGGTTTTATGTTTTACCATTCATTCTAGATGCATGTTTTCTAGACATGCAAGTTAAATTATACTGCAAGCTGTTTTCTTCAAAAATCTTTTTAAAATTGTTCTGCTATTTTAATGCTAAATAGAAATTAGCTACGAGCGTAACAGAAAAACAACACAATAAGTGGTGGACTGCTTTGCGAGAAGCTTACTCTAAACGGGCTGAATTGACTTCCGGTATGTCTGTCGGTATGTCGCTGTACCTACCTATGTTTGTAAGCGTGTGTCACGCTCGGAAAGTTTTCGAGCCAATCAGCAATCGTTTTGGAACGCAAAACGTAGGTGACGTAAGCATAGCATATCGGCGTGAATCACTCTCGGAAATTTGTTGAGCCAATCAGCAGTCCTTTGGGACACCAACAATGGGTGACGTAACAATCCCGCGCATTATGACAAAAAAGCCGAAATGTCATATCCCAGTAGCGTAGCTCAAGAGGTTTCCAGGGGGTCTGGAAACCCCCCAAGCAACAGCCGTCTAATATCAACTCATTGTCTTACGTCACACCTTCTCCCGTACAGTTTTTGATATAGATTCGGCAGTGATTCCTGTGGTGTACTGTACACCCTACATACGCTCCGTGACCGGCAGGGACGTCAAGGCACGCCTAACGCGCGCTAGTGTTCCAACTTTGCACGTGGCGGGCACCTTTCCTAGTCTCCTGACACGTGAAGAGAGGGAATTTCCGAAAGTGACTGTGGACAATGAAGAGGCGTTCTAAAGACCAACTGACCATCAGTGCTCTCTTTGAAGCTGCTAGAAAGAGATCTCGAGGCGGGGACCCCACTCAAGAGAGTGTAGATTCTGAGCGGGCATCGTCGCATTCCATCAATTTGGAACTGAACCCAATGACAAGTGAAGCATATGAAACTGCAGACCTCAGTATAGAAGTCACTGGATCTGGTGGCAGCGGGGATCATGTAAGCGATCGTGTTGAAGTGCTTGCATTTGTCAATGGGGATGAACGTGATCCTGCTGAAGCCTGCAGAGCGATTAGTGAGTGTACTGCAGTCGGCGGCTGTACAGTAATAAATAGTGTATCGTATGATGTCGTAGGAAACGATGTTGGAGAACTGGTAGATCCAAACAAACTGCAGGATGATACAAAGCTCTCCTTGCTGTTGGGTCATTTTGTTCCAGACAGCCACTTTCCGTTTCCTCCTCGGCAAGAGAAGAAGAGTGGGCGAGATACCAAGCGCTATTTTCAATTACAATGGCTTGAAAAGTATAACTGGCTAGTTTATTCTCCAAGCCAAAATGGTGGATATTGTCTACCTTGTGCACTTTTCAGCACTGATCAATCAACAGGCCAGCTCTGCAAACAAGCAATGGTAAAGTTCACCAAAGCGTCTGAGACCCTTAGAAAGCATGACCAACAGGAATGTCATAAGGTCTGCTGTACCAGGGCCAGCCATTTCATTGCAACCAGGAGACATGGTCAGGCAAATATTCTTCAGCTTGTCGTAGACCAAGGGAGTAAGCAAAAACAGGAAAATATAGCCAAGCTTTGTGCCTTGATCAAGACTGTAGAGTTTTGTGGACGCCAGAACATTTCTTTGCGTGGCCACAGAGAGAAAGGATTTACTTGGGACCCCAACGAACAGTTAGCATGTAATCCTGGAAACTTTCTAGCTCTATTGCGTTTTCGTGTGGACGCAGGTGATGAACACTTGTTGAGGGACTTCCATATGTCTCAGTCTGCTCGAGGACTACGTGCGTCTTACCTGAGCCCAACAATACAGAACGAGTTGATTGAGTGCTGTGGGAAGGTTATACAAGAAGACATATTGAGAGATGTCAGAAAAGCACCATTTTTCTCAGTGTGTGCAGACGAATCTGCTGATGCCAGCAACCAAGAACAGTTGCCCCTGGTTCTTCGTTTCGTCGATGAGTCTGGACTCATTCGTGAAGAGTTGGCTGAATTTCTCTGTTGCTCTGATGGCACCACCGGGCTAGCTTTAGCTAATCTGCTACTGACCACAATGACGGAAATGGGCTTGCAGCCAAAAGAGAAGCTTCGTGGACAAGGCTACGACGGTGCAGGGAATATGGCTGGACCTTTGCAGGGTTGTGCAAGCAGAGTAACTGCAGAATGCCCAAAAGCGCTGTACCTCCATTGCAGTGCACATTGTCTCAACCTGTGTATAATAAGGCTAAGCAAACTGCCTTTCATCCAGTCTATGTGGTCATCATTGTTAGACGTCAACATCTTTTTCAAATATTCACCAAAGCGTGCTCATGCTATGGCTGAGATAGTTCATGAATGGCGTCAAGGAGAGGGTGGCGACTCAAAGAAAAAGTTGGTTGATTTGTGCAAAACAAGGTGGGTAGCGCGACATGAAGCCCTTGTCGTGTTTGCTGAGCTTTATCCAGCTGTTTTAACGACGTTGGAGACAATCAGCAGAAACAGGGGTGGAACAGTTACATGGAACGCTACTAGCTCCTCCTCTGCTACATCTCTCCACAATAACCTAACCCAGTTCCGATTTCTTGCAACATTTGTGATAACATCAAAATTGATGGCTGCAATTCAAAGCCTAACATCAAGTCTCCAAGAGAAAGCCACAGATGTTGCAAAGGCTTACAAACACGTCGCTAGAGTCATCTCCGTTCTTCAAGATATGCGGGACAACATCAACGACAGGCATGGTGAATGGTGGACAGACGTTCAGGCTTTGTGTCTGAAGACTGGAGTGCAAGAGAGTCTCCCAAGATATTGCAGTAGGCAGACGTACCGTGGGAACATTCCAGCGCAAACGCCAGTTGACTACTATCGCCTGAACGTGAGTATACCGCTACTAGATGACATTATTTCGCAAATGAATATCCGGTTTGGAAACCTTCAACAACTAGCTATGAAAGGAATGTCATTTATGCCGACGATTTTGCTACGTGATGCTTCAGCCAAAGCAGATATTCTTGAATTTGGAAAGGCATATCAAAGTGATTTTCCTACTGCGAGTCCGAACTTGGATGCGCTGTCTGCAGAAATTGACTTGTGGATTGCCATACTGAAATCACTGCCCATTTCAGAGCACCCCGCTACTGTAGCAGAAGCGTTGCGTTTGGCAATGGGTAATCCACTAATTCCAACTGTGTCGAGGCTATTGCGCCTTGTCTGCACCTGGCCTGTGACGTCCTGTGAGTGCGAGCGGTCTATAAGTGCTCTCAATCGCGTCAAGACATCTCTCCGGGCATCCATGTCGCAGATCCGATTCAACGGACTTGTCATGCTGCATGTCCATTACAACAGGAAGTTGTCACACTTGGACGTGATCCGCTTATTTTCTGTCAGGAACCCGAGAAAGATTATTCTCCCAAACTTTGGAGAGCCATACTCAGACAGTGAACTAGCTAACACTTTTGTACTGGATACTGATTCACCAGAAGACACGTGGGACACTGAGCTAGACAGCTAAATGACTTAGTTTACAATTTTGAAGTTGTGTGAAACGTTTATGCTATTATCATATTCACTACAGATATCAAGCTCGTAAGATTTGGAAACCCCTCTGGAAACCCTTGAGCTACGCCCCTGTATCCATACTAAAAATGTTAAACCGTCGTCAACTGAGAAGCGCAGAGTAAAGTTCAAGCTAGAGTTGTAGGCGTATATTACATTTTTTACACAATAATCGTAAAATAAACGAATTCATCGTTCTTCAAGAAGCCAAGCGAATGTCCCATGGGAACATGCATGTGTACCGTTGCGCACGACCAACCTGTTATCCGCGATCTTCAAGAGGGCAATATGTTTTAACTGTAAGTAGGTCTGATGATGAACGATCGGCGTCGTTTTGCAAGAAAGATTCGTAGGAAACGTTAACGATGCTTTCTTCTGGATCCGGTTACGGCATGTCGCTTTACAGTATTTCTAGGAGACGTGCAAGATCAATCTTTATCTAACTAGATACGACAAATAGTCATCGGAACGAAAGATGATAGCGACGTACGGATCAACAAAAGCATGATAATTTCGTCACCTCAGTAGTTACTAACTGCAAGTGATGCAAGACCGAGCGCTACAGAATCCATAAGTGACGTAAATAACAAGCCTGTTCTGTGCAAGAATATATTTACAGATGTAAGTAGGACTGATGATGAACGATTGACGTCGTCTTACAAGAAATATTCGTAGGAAACGTTGCGCTGCATGCTTCCTTATGGATTCGGTCGCTACAAACACACACACACACACACACACACACACACACACACACACACACACACACACACGCGCGCGCGCGCGCGTCGCTTCACAGTATTCCCGTAAACGTACATCGATCTCTAGCTACGACGAATAAATTTCAACGGAACAAAAGATAATAGCAACTGCTCAACGAAAGCGACAGTAACGGCTCAAAGAAAGCATTGCAATCGTGTCCACATTAAGTGATGCAAGCAAGAATGCTACATTCAGAATTGAGAAATAACATGAATATCAAAACATGGCACTCCTTGCAAGAGACGCAGCTGTCTCGTATGTGCATGTACTGAATTCGAAGTGTAGTGTGGGACATTAATGATATTTAGTTAATTATCTGTAAATAATCACATCAACGCATCCCTTGGTTTCAAAGAATTATATATTCTAGCAATAAGCTAATAATTCATTAATAATAATGACAATAAATAGACGAAATTTATTAAAATTTACTTTAATATTCACAATAAATATACACACACTCACGCGCGCACACATACAAACACATACACACGCACGCACACACACACACACACACACACACACACACAGACACACAGACACACACACACACACACACACACACACACACACACACACACACACAAACACACACACACACACACACACACACACACGGACACACACACAGACACACACACGCACAGGCACACACACACACAGACACACACACACACACACACACACACACACACACACACACACACACACACACACACATTTATTATCAGTTTTCGCTATTCGTGTACGAGTTCACGACTTTTCTACTGAATAGAATTCAACCATCGCTTGTCTGCTTGTTCATGTGCATAGAGACCAATAGGAGAATGACAAGCGCGATGACAGATGGCGCATACATATTGACTTGTAATTAGTCTTTGAGCCGTTTGCTGGTGTGTGTGTGTCGTCGTTCGTCTAATTTTTTTTATTATCTCATCCTCATACTTCTTCAGATCAGATGACACTTTCTTCCTCTAAACCAAACGATTAGACGCAATGCAGTGACTTCCAATTGTCCTGATTGATACCCACATTCTGCAGATGATGACGCAGCATGTCTTTATATCTAAGTTTTTGGCCACCCATTCTTCTCTTGGCATATAACAACTGTCCATAGAAAACTTGCTTTGGTAGCCTTCTGTCATTCAATCTTGTGACACGTCCGACCCATGGTAGTTGTTGTTTTGTTATCATACATTCAATCCTTGTCATAACACATCGCTTCAGAACTTCACTATTTGACACTCTTTTCACTTCAATAAATTTTCAAGATACAACGCAGACTACGAAAATGGAATTTTTCAAGTTCTTTAACTTAATGTTTCTCTGATAGAGCGTCCATGATTGTGACCCATATAAAAGTGTTGTAAGAATGAATGCCTTGTATACTTTGATTTTAGTTTTACTTGATATCTCTTTGACTCCACAGCCTCTTTTGAAGTGCAGCATATAATCTGTTTGCTTTTTGCAAGCGTGTAGCAATGTCATTATTTATGGTGCAATCATCAGAGATGACACTACCAAAATAAGAAAATGTAGATACTGTCTTTAATGGTTCTTTAGAAACAAAGATATCATCAGCTGTTGTTTTGTTTCTGGAGCATGTTAAGACAAACATTCTGTCTCTTTTATATTGATTTGTAAGCCAAAGCTGACAGAAGCATTGCTGAAGCAGGAAACTATTTGTTGAATTTATCCAGCAAAGTGTGCTGCAAGAGCACAGTCATCTGCATGTAGTAACTCACGAAACTTTGTAATTGATGTCTAGGTTTTTGTCATAAATCCCCGAATGCTTTAAAATTTGCCATCCATACGATACTGTACAGACACACCTTGATCTCCTACGCAATGATTCATTCCTTTAACATTGCTGCAAGAAAGAGAGCAAACAAAGTTCGTGCTAGAATGCAACCCTACTTCACTCCAGTTTGCACATAAAATCCCTCTGATTTTTTCCCACCATAGATAACATTCCTTCATGTAACCGTTCAATCAAATTGACAAACTTGGATGGGCAACCCAATC